>NW_027192397.1:107725-253774 GCF_041956645.1 Rasamsonia byssochlamydoides | reverse complement strand
AGAAAATAAAAAGAAAATAAAAAGAAAATAAAAAGAAAATAAAAAGAAAATAAAAAGAAAATAAAAAGAAAATAAAATAAAAAGAATTTTAAAAATTTAAAAAATCATAAAAAAATTCAAAAAATTAAAATAACATAGGGGAAAACGATGTCAAGCAGACTTCGAGTACTCTCTACACCTCATACCTCTCAATATCCAGACATACAGCTATGAGATCAGCACATAATCAAGCATAACTCATTCCATGCTTCTCAGTCAGTAGGATTATTATTAATGAGGTTGGAATCATTCCTCAGATCAGGTGACAACCCCCTGGCAGTGTCGGAAATTGATGATGGATCGGGTAATGCCTCGTGCTGGGCCAGCCGTTGCCGACGGCGGCACCTGATTGGCGGTTCGGAAACCATTTTACCTTGCAGCTCTCCAGCTTCCCCAGATAATCGCCGCATTGTTCCTCACCATAGGGCCAGACCGGTCTCCATGCACCTGTTTATCTGAATCCACGGCGGATCCCTGGTCACGCACACTGGTCACGTTGTTTCTCTCGGGTTTTGCATACCATTGGGTGAATTGCTGGGGAAAGATCTTCCTCCTGATGGGATGGACATTCCTTTCATGCCTCCATCGTACGGAGTTCTCTGTCAAAAATAGACAGGGTGGATCGATATGGAATCTAGGTTCCGTCGATGGCAAAATATATATACTCGAGTCGACTCGAGTGCTGCGCAGACAGCAGTTCTGACCATCTTCACATCACCAATCCAGCCTGTTCTCGTCACATCCGCCTCTTTTACAACTCACAGCCAGTTCACTTCTTGACAACTGCCTGTTAGAACCTTTTTGAGTCCTTCACTTTCGCTGTCCACCATCATGGCCCCCGTTGCCATCGAGACCACCTTCCAGAAGCGTGACGGCCACGCGTTGGAGGAGCTCTCCGACCAAATTGACACCGTCAACATCCTCAAGCAGAACCTGCAGAAACAGGAAAGAGGGCTCTACGATGCCTCCGAATTCGACAAGGACAAGGACAAGTCGAAATTCCGCCAGTACGAGGAGGCCTGCGACCGCGTCAAGAACTTCTACAAGGAGCAGCACACGAAACAGACGGTCGCCTACAACCTGAAAGTCCGCAACGAGTTCCGTTCGAAGACCCGCGCCGAGATGTCTGTGTGGGAAGCTATCGAGAAGCTCAACACGTTGATCGACGAATCCGACCCCGACACCCAGCTCTCCCAGATCGAACACCTGCTGCAGTCCGCTGAGGCCATCCGCCGCGACGGCAAGCCCCGATGGATGCAGCTGACGGGGTTGATCCACGACTTGGGCAAGCTGTTGTACTTCTTCGACGCGCAGGGCCAGTGGGATGTCGTGGGCGACACGTTCCCCGTCGGATGCGCGTTCGACGACCGAATCATCTACGGACGCGAGTCCTTCAAGGACAACCCGGACTATGGCCACCCAATCTACGACACCAAATTCGGAATTTACACGCCGGGATGTGGTCTGGACAATGTGATGCTGTCGTGGGGCCACGACGAGTACCTGTACCACGTGGTCAAAGACCAGTCGACGCTGCCGCCGGAGGCACTAGCCATGATTCGCTACCACTCGTTCTATCCGTGGCACAACGCGGGCGCGTACCACGAGCTGATGAACGAGCACGACAAGGAGATGCTCAAGGCGGTCCAGGCTTTCAACCCGTACGATCTGTACAGCAAGAGCGACGAGGTTCCCAACGTGGAGGAGCTCAAGCCGTACTACCTCG
This sequence comes from Rasamsonia byssochlamydoides, assembly GCF_041956645.1. Lineage (NCBI taxonomy): Eukaryota > Fungi > Ascomycota > Eurotiomycetes > Eurotiales > Trichocomaceae > Rasamsonia > Rasamsonia byssochlamydoides. The sequence continues at coordinate 252,009 of NW_027192397.1, read as the reverse complement.
AGCTGATTGATGAGTTCTTCCCGAAGAAGGTCATCAAGTGGTAGGAGGAGTCTGGTAGAAGGGGCGAGGAGATGCTGTGTGACTGACGATACCCATTGATCATGTGATCTTTTTCCTGTTTCTTTTGTCTTGTTCCTGTTTCTTGTTTCCTTGGTCTTTTTCGGGATAACGAATTGCTTGCAACCACGAATCATGGGATAGGTTTCGGTTGATACCTAATGACATACAAAAACACACGATACCTAATAGACTTTTTTCATCTGGCATTCTCATCCACAACTGTCTTCATAGACCGTCATGTGAGTAATTACCTAGATCGTTAGCTAGATAGGTCAGCCAGTCAGGCAGTCAGCCACACAGGCTTGTCTCCGATTCTTCGGGAGTCCATCATTTGTCCTTTTCGTACTGTATGTACTGTACTCCATGCTACTGGCGTCGTCACCGGTAAATTATAATCACGTTCGTATTGCTCCCACCACCTGGACACCTACTAAATCAGGAACCTACCTAAGTAGGTAAGTGATCAGTTGAGCCAGTCTTTTCGGAATTCGTGCCTGAGAAATATGACTGTAGATTTCTTGGTTCGATACGAATACAGTATGAACTAGATGAAACTGCCATTGACCACGAGGAAAAAGTATGCACCTAAGGCAGCAGATCACTAGCTACATCCTGTGGAAAGCGAAATATTTGTTGAGTTGGAGACAGGGAGAATCGACTGCAGTTGTCAACTGGACCCACCATCACGTTGGCGCTTTCCCTCTAAGCCCAAGTGAGGTACCTAGTCGAGTTGTCAGCATTAGAGTTTCCTTCATGTTGGGGGACAGACAAGAGGTGACGAGATGGCGGTAAATACTAACTAAACTACCTACCTAGGTGGGTGACTTGTCGATGGGAGGTGGCGTACCTACCTAATTTGGTAGGCGACTAGACGATTCTAAAGCGGATTGCTGGTCCTCAACTTTCAAGGAAGGAAGGATTCCCAGGTAACCCTTTCGGCATGACTACGTCCTTAGTACGGGTACGCCGTACTCCGTACATATACTAAGGTAGGTACTCCGTAGGGTCCGGGTGGTTCCATGTGGTTCCATGGAATTCCAACTTCGGTTCGGTTGAGCCCTAACTCAGTGCTACCGTCGTTTCCTATAGGGTGGTTGAACCATTCAACTTCCCTGTCTGTAATAATAAAGTTATCTCATTCTCCACTTCTTCCATGATAATGATAAACCCTGATTCCGAACAATGATAAGGAGGAGGATAGTAATTAGATTCAATTGGTCAAGTAAATACTAAGTACATACCTAACGGAAGTATTTCTGTCCTAGGTGGCGTGGTCTGAGGTTATCTCACTCGCAGTTCGTTCACTTACACCGCTGTGGACATAACTCTGTGTGCTGTGACCCTGTAAGTAAGTGGTCGTTCAGGACAGGATCATCACTGACTCGAGATGATCTGCTGCTGAGGAGGGCCCACCCCTCTGCCCCTCTCCCTATAACAGTATAACCTTGTTATTATCATCTCGTTGGGTCATAGACTCGGTAAGGTGGTGTGACGGCTCAGTCAAAAACGAAATAAATTCATATTTGGTAGCCTATTTTACATGAATTCGAAGCTGAGGAAGGAAGAAGAAGAAAATTGAAATCAGGACTGTGGGCGAGGGATATATCGAAGCGAGAGCGACCCGGCCCTTTCCTAATTCGGAAGTATCACGTGATAAAGAGTCACCTAACCAGACTTCTGAGCCGCGCCGTCACAGGTGGCATGTCTTGAATATATTATCCAACACATCTATTCCATTCTATATGGAGAGTTGTGTTCTCGTCTAGTTGGGTCATGCCTACTCTGAGAAGCATCTCCTGTATATATATAGCACTTATGATGTCGTTCTCATGCAATACATACTTTAGAAGTGAAGAAGAGTCTAAATGCGTACCTGGGTACCTAATCTAGGTGTATTGCTACGCAACCTTGTTGTTTCTTACGCTTTGTATACTAGCGGAGGAGGTGTATGCTGACGGCTGGGAAACAAGGATTATCCCTGAGCATGAGCGGAATATTGTATCGTACGGACTCCACACTCCCTTTCTTGGCTGATAGAGTATGAACTGTACTTGGGAGTCGGGCACTATGATTGGTGGACTGACCCTCGACTAGTCCAGGGCCGAGGTGGCCTTAAAAGTATATACGACTGTACTCAGTATACCTCGTAAAGGACCTCACTCAAAGACATAAATCAATTCATACACATTCGCATTTGCAGTCTGCAATCTGCAGTCTGGACCAGTTTCATTAGATTGATATCGACTGTTGAAGTCGTCCCTTGGAAAGTGTCTTATGTCCTTAAGTGTCCTCGTAGTAATGATCAACTCCACCCCTGGCTGTGCATTGACGCTAAAGAACTCCTGCAGATGCTAGGACAGTTATCTAGCAGGGATTCTAAGGAAAATCCCAAGTCTTGGAATTCGTCACACTTCGTCAGGCCACCTGCAGGCTACGATCGTCCCCCGATTTGGCGTCGTGTCGAACGTCGCTAGCGGCCAGTCGAAATATCAGTCGACATCTCTCCAGACTCTTGTCTGAGTTTACAGCGTGTAGGAGTACTCTCTCTGGTAGCCTCCGACTCGTCGAGTCCTGGTCGCTCTCTACAAACTGCTGCATGATATTGCTGTCCTCGTTTAGTGATATTATTTCGTGGCCGCTGATCAGCAGCAGCTGACGCACATTTCGACTGACAATTGCCCCTCCGCAGACCTGTCAGACACTTCCACTCAGCCAAAAGAGGTGCCATGACAACTACCCTCTAGCTGTGGGATCTTTTCTGGTTGACTACCCCTCACCAAGAGATATTACACTACTTCCGACGACAACATGTCGACCGACAAAGACTATTCGCAGCCCAATGTCACGTTACCGGCTGACACGCACGTGCTTCATCTCGAAGATCTCCCCCATGGCTACTACCGCAGCATCAAGTTCATCGCGTCGATTGCCGGCGTCTGTCTGATGGCCATCAGTTTGTATCTGGGGTTTGTCCTGCCGGTATGTATCATCTGCGTCAGCAGCAACCAAACTAATGGGTTTGTCTCGTCCAGGCAAACAGTTTGACCATCATCAACGAGGATATCGGTATGTCCGTTGATATTATTTATCGAATAATGCTGACTGGGTGGACTCCAGGACCGGATCCGAATTACATCCTCATTTCGACCGCCTATACCCTTGTCAGCGGTGTAAGTACGTTTCAGATCAGACAAGAATCCAGCTGATTGCGTAGGTTGGTCTCCTCCTGGTTGGCCGTCTGGGCGATGTCCTCGGACGGCGATACTTCCTCATCGGCGGCCAGACGATCGGCTTCGTCGGCGCGCTGGTGTGCGGCCAGGCGCAGAACATTCCCACCCTGATTGGAGGGTCCGTCCTGACCGGGCTGGCGGCCGCCAACCAGCTCACCTTTACCTTCGTCGTGTCTGAACTCGTGCCCAACAAGTTCCGTCCCATCGTCAACAGCGGCCTGTTTGTCGCGGTGCTACCGTTCGCTGCCTTTGGCCCGCTGATCGCCGAGCTGTTCGTGAAGAATACGTCGCAAGGATGGCGCTGGAGCTACTACCTCAACGTCATCACCTGCGGTCTGTCGGCGCTGCTGTTCCTCTTCTTCTATTTCCCGCCGGGATACAGCCAGCTGCAGCGCAACGTGTCGCGCTGGGAGCAGGTCAAGAAGCTGGACTACGCTGGTTTTATACTATACTCGGGGGGCCTCGTTCTGGTTATGCTGGGATTGTGTAAGTCGATCGATTGAGTTGGCATTGATTCGAAGCGCAACTGATGACAACAGTATGGGGCGGCAATTCCTATGCGTGGGATTCGGCGCACGTCGTCGCTACGCTCGTGGTGGGCTTCGTCTCGCTGGTTGCCTTCGTTCTCTACGGTAGGCCTGTCCGGGTTCTGTCAGTTGCTTGCTAACTTGAATAGAGGTGTTCGCCCGTCCGGAGCAGCCGCTGTTACCGACCAAGATACTCAAAAACAAAAACTACCTGGCCGTCAGCGTGGCGTCGTGCGTCGGCACCATGATCTACTTTTCCATGAACGTGCTGTGGCCGCAGGAGATTGCGGTCCTCTACCCCAGCGACCCGGTTGAAGCGGGGTGGCTTGCAGTAAGTTCGGTTGACATACACATATATATACTGTATTAATGGGCATTGTTTAGTCCACCACCGGCTGTGGCGTTGTCCTGGGGCAGATCGTCTCCGGGATGTTTATGAAGACACTGGGGCACGCGAGATGGCAGCTGTTTGGAGCGACTGTGTTTATGACGGCGTTTCTGGGCACGATGGCAGCTGTCAACCAGCACCAGAGGTCCTATGGGATTGCGGTAGGCATCCTCTCCTCTCCCTTTCTTGTCTTCTTTTCCCGCTTGCTGATACCTCATAGTTCACCTTCCTAGGCGGCCTCGGCGTCGGCAGCCAAGAGATGATCTCAATCATCATGTCGGCGCTAGTCTGCGATCCGGAGGACATCGGCCTCGCAAGCGGTCTGCTCGGGTCGCTGAAGCAAGTATCCGGGACGATCGCGACAGCCATCTACGTCGCCATCCTAGAGGGGCGCATCAAGCAGGAGCTGGTACCGACAGTGACACCGGCAGCGCTCAACGCGGGTCTACCGGAGACGGACGTCTCAGCGCTGCTGCAGGCCGTGGCAGCAGGCACAAGCAGCGCCTCCTTGGATAAAGTGCCAGGCATGACGGCGCAGATCGCGGCCGCAGTCGACGAGGCCATCCAGACGGCGTACGCGAACTCCTTCCGGACCGTGTACCTGGCGAGCATCGCGTTCGGCGGCGTGGCCACGATCGCGGCCTTCCTGACGCGCAGCATCGACGACCGCATGACATCCGAGGTAGCAAAGAAGCTTCGACATATCGACTCGGATGAGAAGTAGTCTTGTCGTGCTCCTAGTAAGGATCACGGTCTCGTCTGGATGGATTATATATCAAAAATTGACATTTTGTCGAAGACGAGAAAAGGGGAGATCATATTGATAGTCAGGCTAAAAACGACTGCTCTATAGAAAATAAATAAGAAAAATATGGAGGAAGAACAGAAAGGTAGGCCTTTTTTTTATAAGCCGAAAAAAAATCCCCGATATTTGGTAGATTTCCATCACCCCTGCCTTTGCTTCTCACCCAGATCGCAAGCTCCAAGAACGCCAACAACATTGATGTTGATTGGAGAAGGAAAAATTCCCATTCTATTCCCTTTTTCTGGAATTTTTTTTTGGAATTATATATACTAGGCATGGCCATTTGCACATTGACATTGATGGATGTACTTGTGCTGTACATATGTAACTAGACTTGATCTATCAATCGATCAATCAATCAATCACAACCAGAACGGGAAATTTACACACTCTCTCTCTTTCTTTTTCTTTAGATAGATATTAGATATACCAATATACCATCTATACCATCTATACCCATATTTTCCCCAAAAAAGAAAAAGGACTATCATATAAAGCACACGAAACAAAAAAAAATTAGGCACACACACACAAACACACACACAACTAGGAAAGTTAGGTAGTTAACCTACCCTAATCCAATCTAATCTAATAATGTAATCTAATCTCATCTAACGTAATTTAATTAAATTAAATCTCGACCATGGATCATTGACGGTCTCAATTGACTACGTACAGTACAATATGGACCGTTGGATGGACATAGACATAGATATGGACCAAAGCCCGGAAAAATCAGTAGGATAGTACTTGTACCTAGTCATAAGGTAGGTAACTAGATTGATTAGATGATTACCCAAACTCCTAACTAAGATAGGTAGGTATATATACCATGACAAACCAGACAAAAATCACACACAGGATGAATGATGAATGATGAATTCTGCAGACTCGGCCAAAAAGAGGCACCATGGCACCAGCTTTTTGGTGAATCTGAACTAGGTATCGGCTGCGCCAACATGAATGATAATGATATTGATGAGATGAGACAAAATTAAAAAAAAAAAACTGAAAAAAAAAAAGGAAAAATCCGAAAACTTGAAATGAAATTGACAGCATGAAAACAAAATCAGACCCGAATGTATTCCCGCCTGAACGCCGTCTGTTTCCCTGATAGTCCGTTGCATCTCATGCATTCCATTGCGTCGCTTCCGTCGCGTCATGCCGTCGTCATAAAGATAAGATAAGATATAGTACTGTACATGCGTGCCGTATATATATAGATAGAATATGATAGGATATATAGGAAGGTAGATAGTCATTCACGTCGTATCAGCTGTCAGGCACTCGCGGAGTGTAATCTCACCAACACTCTCTTCGGCGCACTGGTCACACTATACTGATGAAGCGGCTCCTCCTTCGGCTGGCACGGCTCCATCCGGTCGAATTTCTGGATCAGCCGCGTCAGCACGTATCCTGCCTCTGTCAGCGCGAACTGCTGTCCCAGACATATGCGCGGGCCACCGTTAAAGGGCAAGTACTCCCACCCCGTGCGGCGGCCGGCCCAGCGCTCGGGCACGAACTGCTCTGCGTCGTCGCCCCAGAGGTCTTTCCGTCGGTGCATCACGTATACTGAGTAGCCGACCTGTTCGCCTTTCTTGATGTAGACGCGCGAGGTGCCATCAGGTCCGCCGCCGCATGGCAGGCTGGTGTCGCGCGTTGCCTGGCGTGAGTTGAGTGGCACGGAGGGGTACAGCCGTAGCGTCTCGTTGAGCGTGTATTGCAAGTAGCTACACGACTTGAGCCGCTCGAAGGTGATGTCGTGCGGGCGGTCGTACGTGCCGAAGGTCTCGAGGATGGTGGTGCGCAGCTTGTGGAACACGGCCGGATGGCGCGCCAGGTTCCAGCACGTCCAGCCTAGGAGCCCAGCGGTCGTATCGCGGCCGGCTAGCAGGATGTGAATCAGCTGGCTGCGTAGCTCGATGGGGTCCTTGGTCTCCTTAATCAGCTCGTGCAGGAAGACATATCGCTTTTTCTTGTCGTCCTTCTCCGTCTCCGTCTGACCCTTCTCGTCCTCCTCCACTCGCTGCAGCGCCTGGTGGATAAAGTGGTCCGCAAACCGATGGACCGCCTTGCAGTCGTCACGGAACGACTTGGGGTTGTACATCCAGAAGAAGTCGCCCAGACGGCCGCGGGTGCCCAGGGCGGCAGTGGCCCGGTCGAAGCTGCCGGCGAGCGACTTGAAGTCGAAGCCAGAGTCCCAGCTGACGTGACCGTCCGGCAGGGCCTGCAGCTGCGACTGCACGCTCTGGCCGAAGAGGAACTCAGTGGCCGAGTCGATGGTGAGGCGGAAGAACAGCGGGTTCAGATCGACGGGGCCGGTCCAGCCGGAGGCGCGATCCGTCTGCAGATGTTTCAGCAGATGCTGGACGTGCGTCTCCTCCAGGTCGAGATCGGCGACCTGGTGGCGGGAGAACTGGGGGCGGAGCAGGGCGCGCGAGTGTTCCCTAGAGTCGTCAGCTGCGGTCTTATATCTTATGGCGACGATACTCACCACGCCCTCCCATCAGCGGTAAAGATACCCATGCCCAGCAGGGGAAAGAAGTTGTTTCGCCGCTGGGTGCCCAGCTGGAAGTCGTGGAACTGAGTCGCCAGCAGGGCCTGGATATTCTTGGGGTTGGCAGTGAAGACCTGGCGACGGCCAAAGAACCAGTGGGCGAAGGTGTCGGCCTTTTGCTCGCGGTAGAAGGCGACGACCTCGTCGGGGACGCGATCGCGACGGTCGGCCTCGTTGAGGCGGAGCATCAGGTCGATGCCGAACGGCAGCTTGTTCTGGCGGCGCGGAGGAGCCTCGCAGCCCAGTTGGCGGGCGCGTCGGGCGTGATGCGACGAGCTGATCACGAGACGGACAAGCAAGAAGAGGAGGTAGCAGACGAGGAAGATGGCGGGGAGGGTGAAGTGCAACATGTTGCAGCTATCGACAGGTATATATATAGACAAGTATAGACAGAGATAGATAAAGATAGATAAGCTGAAACTCGTCAATCCGTCAGTCCATATATACAGTACCGGATATGACTATGTGTGGATAGCAAAGACAGAATAGTCGATATGATAAGCGTGCTGATCTGTTCCAACGAAGAAACCATCTCTCAGGGAAGATCACCGCTTTAAATAAAGGACAATCCTACTGCCAACAGTCAAGACTCAAATGCAGGTGGACAGTAACTGTCTCATGCAGAAGCGTATCATCCACCGCAGTCAACAACATTAATCGTTGAATATTATCGCTCTGATTGGCAACTATGTGGCAGCCTACGTGGGTAGCAGAATACTAGCAGAATACTAGCAGCAGGACTAACCTCGCACGTCGGAAGTCAATGCCTGTCAACAATGGATAGGCTGCATCGTATAAGATCATCCATTGGTCTATGCAGGTAACTTGGCTGTGGGATTAACCATATTATGCTCCGAAGGATCCGTGGATGGGATGCCGTCCTTACCACGCAAGTTGCAACGGGTTGCAACTCTACGGAGGATATCCCTAATTGAAGTTCTTCATCCGCGTCGACGCAAGAAGATAGAGCTCTGATCATAGTCAGACACATAATCCATCCACATGAATTCGTTCTATTCTATTTAATTAGCCTTTTAGGTTGGACGTTACACTATTACGGACCGTTAAAAATTGACTACCGAGAGGGACCGTCCGTCACTGCCGAGTGCCGACAGCCATTATTTGCGATAAGATAGTGCCTATTATTATCATTATCATTTACTGCGTACGATAAGTCCCTATTCCCAGTGGAGGATGCTTACACCCAGTTATGGCTGTGCTGTGCTTTTGGGGGTATTTTCTTAATTTTAATCTCGGCCTTCGGTCTTCGGCTTTCGGAAGTCGCGTCCAGCCCCAGACTACTCCGTACGGAGTATCGAACTGCCGATGTCGATGTCGATTCCCGACTGCCGCAGGCAGATTAATTCAGTAGTAGTCCGTAGTGGTGGCAGTAAGGAAATAATAATAGCATCAAGGCAGCAGCCATCACGATGACAGATACAGATAACAGATAACAGAGGATAGAGGAGAAAGGATATCAATTCAATTGCTAGTTATTACCTAGTCGTGACTTGCTACAGTACATTTTGTTTCATTGATCAAGATAGCACTCAACTGAGTCAACTCGCACAGTCCTGAAAAAAAAAGCAGATTGATTAATTGCCTGAAAAAAGCAGATTGCCTGAAAGCAGATGATGGCATACAAATCTCAAGAAGGCAAACAAGCAAGACAAAGCAGACCATCAAAAGATACATACACACTCATCCCATATCATACATACCATACCATGACAAATCCAGTCGAACTGCAACAAGACAATCAAAGAGTCGAAGAACAACCAACAGTTATACTGTGCTCAAATCGTCATGCAAACATCAAAGAAGATCACCACCAACGAACTCAGCTGGACAATTCCTGACCCAAGAGCTAAGCTCACTCCAGTCGGTTGAAATTCATCCAATGACCTCCTCAAACTTCGCCAGACTTCATCTGACTTCGTCAGATTCGTCAGAGTCAACTACTTCTTCCGCACCAGTCGATCCTCGCTCGGCGACACCGTCCACGCGTAGCCCTTCCACTCTCTCTCCAACGCAAAGTCATGGAAAATCACCACGTCGCGCAGCTTGTCCCCCTCGCGGGTCTCGCTCTCGCGCGGAATGACATACTCTTCATAACCCAATTCCTTCAGCACCGCCGGGTAGTCGCCCTCTTTCTTTTTCGGATTCTTCTTCGCGTACGCCTGCAGCGCCCGCAGCCGACGTTCCTCGCGCTCCTGGAGGATCGCCTTCACCAGGTCCAGCGCCAGCACCCGTCGCTGCCGCATGATGCCAAACGCCTCGCGCAGCCGCTCAAATGGCAGCGACAGAAACACCGCCGACGCGATCGAGCATTCCCGACTCGGCTTCTGCTCGCTGGCCGATCCCATCGACCCGAACTTGACGGATGCCAGCTTGGGGTTCGCCAGGATCGATCCCGGAACCGTGCGCAACTCCGGCGGGATGCGATCCGGCATCGAGCTCACCTGCGCCAGTCGATCGAAGTGGAAGACGGTCGGGAGGCTGCGGATCATGAACTGCAGCGCAGCACTGACAATCTTGGGCGCCCAAACCTCAACCACCTCTTTATTGAGAGTCTCGTGGATCGGGGGAGCCTTCACCTCCGGCGCTCCATTGGCCTTCTTGCCTCCACGCCCCTTCGTGCCATTGCGGGTGGTAGGCGGGCGCTCAGAGGGTGCATTGACGTCGTAGCTGACCAGGAATTCCGCCGCGAACAGTCCGAATTGCAACGCCAGCTGAATTGTATCCCACTCGATCAGGTCGATCACCAGCTTGAAGCCGGTCTCGAGGATCTCGCGGCTGTGGAGGAAGGCGCCTGAAATGCCGTAGCAGATGGCGAAATCAATCGTCGCTCCCTTATTCTTCATCGAATCGATTTCGACAGGGCAGCCCTCCCAGCCAAGCGCCTTCATGGTCAGCTGCTTCAAACGCGGCCCATCCACCAGAGGCAGTCCGTAGAGGTTCTGGAGAGCCGTCTCGAATGCGCGTGCAAGACAGAATTTCTTTCCAGACGTGATATTGATCGCGTTCTTCTGCTCGAGCGCGGCCTTTTTTTTCAGAATCGATGCAAGGACCGGGCTCTGCGCCACGATCACCTGGTGAATCCGGAACGTGATCGGATAGAACATATTCTCCGTCGACGTCAACACAATCTGAGCGTCGGTAAACTGCTCCCCTTCGAAGGAACGGAGGAGGTGCTCCGTCAGCGGCAAAACCTCCAAAAAGCTACACAGAGCCAAACGGATATGAAAGGGGGAATCGATCTCGTTGGCGTTGGCGTTGCCGTTAGCATTAGCATCGGCGTCGGCATCGGCATCAACATTATAATCAACCTCAGGAACTGTCTCTGGGACCACAACTGCTGGCGGTTCGACTGTCATTTTTTCAACCATTTTTTCCACGCCCCCAGTGTCGTCTCCCCCGGTGTCGTCTCCAGACGAGGTTTCGCAAGCCGCCTCTGTCTCACTCGAGCTCGTGTCAGATAACTCTGATTCATCGTCAGACTCCTCCGACTGGTCGCGCTTGGGAACGTCTAGAGAGTGATTCTTGCTTCCGACCTTTTCGGCAGATGGGCGGCGACTCTCATGCTTCGCCGGTCGCGTCATATTCTGGCCGTAGTCGGCAGGTGTAAAAGCTGAGGCCTCTACACTGTGATTCTCATACCGTCCGTTCTCCGTATATAACATATAATGACCCTGATTCCAGTTACTGGGTGGAGGACAGCACGCTGGGTAGGAAGAATGGTATGAAGGAGGACCCGAATAGGGCATCGCATGGTCGTTCGGACCGTGGTATCTCGGAGGGTACGGAATGCAGCCATGCATGGGGTGGTGTGACGGACTATGGGGATACGACGGAGCCGAATATCCATTTGCTGGTGGATTCGGTGCGAAATACGAGGTTGAATAGCTCCTGTGCGAAGGGAGCGGGCTCGGATGCATGTAGGAAGGACCAGGAACGCCCAGGTTATCGCCGTTCGCATGAATTCCCTCAGTATGATACCAGTATCCCCCCGTACCTGGCTCTGGCATCACGCTATGACGATTGGAGACGGAGTAGGAGCCATCTGAACTGAAAGTGCCGTCTGCGTGGCGTGGGTAGGTAGCGTTATCCGCAACTAGACAGCGCAACAATTGTTAGTCAAGGTCAAGGGAAAGAGACTGAACTGGGAATTCGAACAGTATTTACCATATCCAGTCTCTGTCATCGCTGCATGGGATGCATGATAGATAGTAGCTGGATGTGGTCCATTCACACCAAGCCCATTCTTGGTCCGATTCTCGTGGGAGGTGGCAGCAGCTCGTGCACCATTGACGATGACAGGCTCGTTGTGCTTCGCGGGCGTAGCGTTCGTAGTGCTAGCGTCATTGAAAGCGTTGCTGCTGGAGATGGAGACGTCGTTCGATCTCCGCTTGGGTTTCTTCTTGTTCTTGCGCTTGGGCACCTTGGACTTCTTGGGAGATTCCTCCTTAGGCGCCGAACAGGCTGAGGCTGCCTCCGAGGTCGTCCGCAGCGTAGGATTTGACTGCGTCCGCCGGAGGTCCGCAGCGACAGTCTCGACAGGCATGTTGTGATGTACAGCGAGTGCTGTCTTCACAGAGGTCAGTCAGAGATCGAAGACTGATATAGGATCAGTGGATATAGGCCGATCCTCAGGCAAACGGACCAGAGAAATAATCTCGGCTATGTGCAGATGGGTTCTCTGTCGACTAGGAGATTGACAGCCACGCGTTTGTGGGAAGAAAGAAAACCAGAAACAGAAAGGACCAGAAAGAATGGCTGGATAGGAAGAAAATGCCTTCCCGGTCGCCTTCACTGATCAACGAGGCCCAAGGACATGAGAGAGACAGGCAACGACGACTCTGTGAAGTAGTCCCAGGAAGGACCGTTTCTGCTCACCGGCAGGACAGTCAGGCCCCCAAGACAGGAAGGACAAACAGTGCTTTTGGTAGATCAGATCTTCCAGAAAAGAGTTCCTGAGGATATGAAGATGGGATGCACATCCACGTGCTCTCGGGAATGGGATGAATTGAGATAGGGCTGTCCAGGCACGTGATGAGGGTAAGGGTGAGGGTGTGAGGAGTGAAGGAGTGGACAGTGAAGAGAAAGTGAAGAAACAAAACAAAAGCACCCACTGTTATGAAAAGTTTTCTTCATATAATAGGCATAGGGGCGTTAAGTCAGCGACACATGTCTTTTGGACCATAGTGATTGGTCTTAATGGCGCCGAGAGGAACTAGGGGGAAACGAGGATAGATGAACAGGTCGTTACTGTGTCAACCATTATGGCGAATGTGCTGCATTTGTGAATTTGGAAAATGTAAGCGATCTCAGTAAGCGGGCAGCAAGAACACTAACTAGGGTGTGTATACAGGATAAAGATGAAAGCTGTTGAGACGGACAGTTTGGATATAAATATTGTGAGAAGAAATGAACCAAGCAGAGTTAGTTTCCTTAAGGGAAGGTTTATTGTACCATGAAGGTGGCGACCTCTTCACTCATTTTCAATCAGCCAGATTTAAGAGCGATTTGATTTAGCCAGAGAATAGCAGGAAGTTATAGGAAATTATAGCTGATGGGTATTTCTCAAGGAAGCAAAGACCTTGCTGAACGAGCCAGTTATCAAGCAACTTCTTAGTATTCTGAGCGAGGTACGGTCCTTTCAAGATCGCGAAGCAGCTCAACCCGACAAGTCTCAGACTGATATTTGCTGCTATGCCCGCAGAAGATGGCTCGTGTCCTTACATTCCTTCTGGCATCTCTTACAACGCCACCACCGTATACCAGGCTTCAAGGTCTTGCACCTCACGCATACACGTCCAAAAGGAGTCCTAGACCTCCAAACAAGGTCCTCACCAAACATACAAACACAATTGGAACACACGATGTGGCGTGTCTTCAGACACTTACAATATGCATGACATCGACGCGTTGGGGGTCTGACTTGACGGTTGCTGAAACACTTCGAGCAAAACGGCTCACACTCGGGGGGATGCTCGATATACTGGCTTAAATCAAAGCGAGTGCCAATAAACGTGGATACCAAGCATCCCTGTTTGTATACATTGTCAGTAATCGAATCAAGACACAGTGATATCAAGCACAGGTACGGAGATTCCCACCTGACAAACTTTGATCCCGCAAGCGGAGCAGGACGTCGCAAGATGGCGGCATGTTTTTCGAATAATATATTGGAGATCGTTGCGAGTACACCCCAAGACCTTTTGATACACCTCTTTACAAGTCAAGGCCAGGTTTAGGATATCCACGTGGTGACTGTGCTCAGCGAGGGAAACGACAAAAGGATATGCAGATAATAAGCGCACTAAGCGTGACTTGGACAGCGCCTGGGTGACCGCTAAGGCTTCCAGGGATTCAGTCACCGTGATCGAGCCGGGTGTACCCTTCTGTAAGCTAGACATTTCATAAGCCCTGGAACCCCTGATGCTACCGTGTTTTCTCTTGGTAGGGTGCACGACCCTCATAAGCTGATCATACGCTGCCCGCCAGAGCCATCGTCCATGCCAACAACTTGGGCAATGGCCCATGAACGTGTGATCAAGGTCCGGGTTCCGACTCCTGTAGCGCGTTGACTTGCTCAACACATGAGCTATACTCAAGAAAGACACGACTACCATTATGATCCTGTCTGATGTCAGTCAAAAAGGGACTTTCCAAGGGAATAATCTGCTGCTGTCGGAAAGCGCTCACAGGACAAGAGTTTCCATGATCATCACAATGACCGTCTCCCGGCAGAAACTTTGAGCGACTTTGTCGATGGACCGCTTTGAACGCACAGACTGCTTTGAAGCCGCAAAGAATTCAAATAGACTCCTCTGATCTGTTCTTCCATCAGAGATTCCCCACGTCAATGCATCCCGACACTGGTGCATAGACTTGGGAAGATAGAGTGTCCGTGTCACGAATGAGAAGCAGACAACTCCCGTGGCAATGATATCAATAATCCCAACAAATACCAGCAGGCATTTGCAATAGGCAAATCGGAGATACCCTGGTATAGACCACGCGAAGAGGAAAAATCCCTGTCCATCATTCACGACTCTCTTATCAGCGTTGTCTTCTTCTGCAAAAAGGAACAAGGACAAGTCAAACATACCACGATTCCTGCGGCGTGCTGTGCCTGTTCGAGAATCCTCAGATGAGGTATGGTTTGAGACTCGCTCAGTGCTGACGAGCGAAGCGACATCAACTTATGGAAAAAATTCAATGCACCCCATCCATATATGAATGCAAGACACCCGAGAAGTGGCTGCAAAGCCACAAGTATAATCTTTTCTGGACGCCACATGAAAAAAAATGAGGGGGGTAAGATACCTCACCCAAACTTCAGTTTTGGAATGTGGTGGTAACAGAGACCCACGGGAAGTAGATTGAATTAGCAGAAAAGAAAAATTATCTTCAAAGCTCTGCGGAGGATCATGTCCAGCTCGAGGTCTTTTCCTCTCGTATTTCGACATCAGGATCTCTGTGAGGTAACTTGAACTACGCCAATATGATGTCGACTTACCGAGTCGCTAATGGATGCCTAGTATCCAGTTCAGCGACCAACAGGCAGACGTTAATGGCAGAAGTGCCTAGAAGAAAAGCCACGTTCACCTGTCGTGAATGTTAACCCGTTCACATAAAAATATTTACATTTTTGAATAATTATAACAAAAGGATATCCTTATGTCTTCGCTAAAATAACAGGCCCAGGTATATAACACAGAATGGCAGCGAATGAACCTTCCAGATATCCCGATACACGACTCAACAACTCCAAACTCTTAACGCACGAAACATGAAGAACCAGACCACAAAGGACAGTCGAACAGACAGCAGTTTCCAAATAAATTAAAAAGCGCAACTACAGACAAATTCCTCCCAAGAGCTGCTACCATATTAGATCATTCCTCCGGAGGTCTGAGGCGGCTTCATGGCTTGTTGACGAGGCCAAGCGTTCACACTTCCTTGACGTCTTCGTGGGTTCATTGGAGGGATGGGAGGCGTCTCCATGCCGTTGCTAAGGCTTGCACCCGCGGGTAGACCAACGGTGGGAACATTATAGGTGCTGGAGACGAAGGTGGGCTCCGATATCTTCGACTTGTCCACCACTCTCTTTTGAAGACCGTTGCTTCCCGGAGCACGTTGGGGAATATCGCTGGAGGAGAGAGACAGCTTGGGACCTTCTGTGTCGGGGTCAGGCAATGGGGGTGTCGTATTCGCAGAATAAGGAGTCACCGGAGAAGGCCGAGGGTCCTCGCCGATGGAGTTAAGATCGAAATAGCCCGGGGCTGCGGCTCGACTGTTGCTCCGGTACCTTCCTGACGCGGCGGAGGCTGATCGTTCGTAGCTGGATCGATCGTTGACTTCCAATGATGGACGAGCCGATGTTGGAACGGAAGGTGGATCGTCCCGAGGTCTCGTTCGACTCTGGGATCGTCCAGACCCAGAAGTGGACCGATCTCTTTGGCGACCGTTGAACGGAATCGGAGAAGGGCCTCGACTCGAACTGGATTCTCGAGGGTCATCCTGGCTGCCACGGCTATTGCGTGACGGCGGCACTCGGGACGAAATATTTCGACCAGAAGCAAGGTGAGGCGAACTGGAGTTGGGATGTGTTCCCAGGTTGCGCACCGTCTCTTCTTCCCTCCACGAATCACTGGAGACTAAAGAGGGAGTAGATGCGCTCATCGTCGTACTACCACTGCCAAGTCCAAACATCTTCAAGCCCTTTGGTTGAGAAGAGTCCTGCTTGCCAAGTGGGGTGTGCTTCATAGACCGATTCTTGAGCATAGCAAATGCGTTACCATGCTTAGGTTGGTTGAGATCGGGGGTCTGACGCCCGGGAACAGGACTGCTTGACCGGCTCTCAATGTCTCCAAGGTTCTTCAAGTTCTCCTGTACCCGCCTTCTCCTCTCCGCTAGCTCGTTGGCAAATTCTTCCCGCTCCTTCTGTGTCTCCGTACTGGCGTCTCGCCTGTGTGTGAACTTGACCTCCTCCTGCCACGGGCTCACAGACCGCTGCCCGTAGTTTTCTGCCCGAGAACCGGCTCGCGATTCGCTTTGTTGTTCGCGAAGGGCAGCAGCCTGATCGCGTAGCTCCCTTGCCCTCATGGAGATATTCGAGGCCGCTGTAGAATGCTCTTCGGGAGCTGCTTGTTTCTTTCCCCTCAAGTCATCATACTCCCACAGGTTGCTACGGACGCTAGCAGGGGAGTGCGACTCTCGAGTAGCATGCTCCGGAGATTGATCCTGCTGCTGGGGTGGGAGTCCCGGCG
The DNA here is from genome assembly GCF_041956645.1 of Rasamsonia byssochlamydoides. Taxonomy (NCBI): domain Eukaryota; kingdom Fungi; phylum Ascomycota; class Eurotiomycetes; order Eurotiales; family Trichocomaceae; genus Rasamsonia; species Rasamsonia byssochlamydoides. Next base: position 235,164 of record NW_027192397.1, on the reverse strand, counting down.
ACGGAGGCGGATAGATGGACGACGCATTACTGGGTTGTCTGAGGTGAGCGCGAATCAAGCCACTCAGCCCAAGACCCGATGGTCCCAGCGTGGGGGAATCAGGAGCCTCCTCAGAAGCTTCTTCCGGGATGGGGGATGGTGGAGCCTCCGCTGCCTGGTTCTCCTCAATCATACTTAAATCGGGGATGTCAGAATATCTCAGTTCGGGAAGATTCTGGACCCCCCGGGTGGGAGGCTGGGAATCCGAATCCCTTGAAACAGGGCGAGACCGGAAGGCTGGATGGATACCATCGAACGCCTGAGACCGGGAGGACGGCACCTTTTTGAGTGGGGCGTTATCTACATCGCTCTCTGAGTCGCTGGCACTGAGATTCATCAAGAAAGTATTATTCGTGGCTCGGGCAGGAGATGCTTCGAGATGGGCGTCATTGCTGTAACGAGAGGAAACTGACTCGGCCTTAGATCGATAACTCGCGTTCGAGAGGCCCCTTGGCCGGCCAATGCTATCAGGTTGGACCACACTGTTGGAGCGCGAGTTTCGTCGCAAGGGAGGCGTGTTCCGGCCTTCATGCATTTGCAGCTGACGGCGGGTGAACTGCTGCTCATCGTACGGAGTGCTGGGCTTATTGAAAAGTCCCATGGCCGTGGCCTTGCCCCTGTCCTCGGGCTGTAATGCGGCTGCGAGGGTGGCAGCCTCCTCCGTTTCGCTGACCGGGGGACTCAGCGGAGGCGCAGAACCGTATCCGGTAGAGCGAGCAGTGCCATTCGCACTGGAGGCCGCGTCTTTGTGATGGACATCCTGGGCGTGCGATTTCGGTGAGCTCGCAGACGGGGGGGGACTGTTGCCCTGGTAGACAGGCGCGGCCTGGACGGGTGACAGTCTTGACGGCCTGTCGCGAAGGTTGGTAGCACTCTTGGAAAATTCGCGATTTAGTCGAGGGATTTCGGGGGTTTCTGCTCCAGCTCGTTGTCGATTGATGTTTTCCAGCCGATTTAATGCGGATGATTGCTGGTCCTGCACGGCTTGAGCGAGACCTTGCCCGTAAAGACGACGAGTCTTGGTTGCATTTCGATCCGCGCTCGGAGGCGGCCAACTGGGCTTGCTGGGAGACGTCTGATTGCTGGCGCTCGGGTTCGAAGGTGCCTGCTGGCTTCCCGTGATCGACTGCTCATCGATCGAAGTTGCTGCGGTGGAGGTACGATGATTCGAACGGCCCGAGGTGGTAGAAGACGAGGTCGTACGCTTAGTCGAGAATGCAGGAGAGCTATCTTCGAATTCAGACACCGTCGAGTCCTGCAGACTGTCGGTAGCCGCCTCTTCCTGCTTTTCTTCTTCCTTCTCGTGTAGCCTCAGTCTTTGGAAGGCTGAGAGAGTGACATCATCGTCATATAGTGCCCTGCCCCTCAGGCCCGAGCCTCCATTTATCGGGACCTTGTAAATCCTCTGACGGCCTCCGAATAGGACATTTCCCTCTCCCGGTCTCCCTCTGCTCATGATACTGCCAGTCTGAGACACCTCATCGTCCGTCCCGTTGCTCCCGTCAGACAAGGCCAATGATGGTCTACCATGGATCGAGGATACTTCTGCGATATCTGACAACAGGGAGGGGTTGTGGCCAAACAAATTCAGGCGGGAAGCGCGCTTCGGGAAGAGAACGCTGTCATCGTTGGCCTTTCCAACCTTTGTGGTGGGATCATCTTGCTCCCTTAACATACTAAATCGCGCTGACAGCTTGGGCATGAGGAGACTGGTCCGGAATTGGTCTGCTGACGGCAGAGCGTTTTCCAGGTCAAACTCCGGAGTTGGGGGCTCCGGCTCCTCTTTTTTATTCTTCTTAAAGAGACTGGATGTGGTCGAGACAGGGGAAGGAATCGCCTCCATCTCCTCCGACGTGTCCTTCCCCTTCTTGTTCTTTCTGAAACGATTCATGATTACGATCGGTCAACTTTTTCACTTGGAAAAAAAAAAGCGGTCGTAAGATAAGACAAAGGAAAACAAGTCCGGTGGCTAGAATCGCCAATGGCGGAGGAGGAAAAGGAAGGACTTGAGGGAGTGACTAAATCAATAAGTGATGCGTTCACATAGAAACAGGACCGAGAACTGACTTGGTTGGTATCATCCGCAGGTAGGAGAAACAACGATCAGAGAGAATGATTCCGGTCCGGAGTAATAGGTTGCACGCCTTCTCAAAGTCTCATACTGTACATGCTGCTGAAATAAGGCTGGTCGATGGATGGGCCGTATTCAACAGAAATAGCTTCGTCTAGAAGGACGTTCTCCAACCGTTACGATAGAGAAATAGCAGCGAAAAAGGGAAATGGAAGGAATGTGGCCGGTAATAACAAGTGTTGCAATGCGCAAAGGCGCGGTGGAGTAGTTGCCCAGACTGTGATATAATCTGGCGACGGGAACGGCGCGATAAGGAAGACACGAGAGTCGGCAATCGAAAGGAGGAACGAAAGACGGATATCGGTCAGAGGATATAGCGGATGCCTGCGCAGAGGCAGCAAAAGGAGCGACAGACCGTCTTCGAGAAACGTCGAGGATCGGAGTCAGGAGAGAAAGTGTAGAGAAAAAGGGCGAAAAGGACGCAAAACGGAGAACTGGAGAGATCTAGTCAGAACGATCGTCACTTGGGCTCAGTCCCAACTGTTTGGGCTTCGTTCAGGAGCCAGGACCAGCAGGTGGACGTTGCGGAATCGCAAATGACCCAGTAGCAGAATCACTAACTAATAATCGCTAATAATTGTAATCTCTTGGGTCGAGAACAAGACGATCTCGCTCAATAACCAGACAGAGCGGGCCAAGGCCCCTAGGCCGTTCGGGAAACGAGGCGATGGTCGTTGAGCCTTCAACCTTTTGACGCCGTTTGGTCCAAGGGCGAGTTAGCGACGGGGGAATGGGGAGAGTCCGCGTTAGGGGCTCCGAGGGCCAGGGACGGGGGCCCCTTGCTGGCGTTAGGCGGCGTTAGTGCGGTGCCTGGTGCACGCCGCCGCCCCTGGACCTGCCTAGCTCTGGCAATAAATCAGAATAAGTTCTCATTAAACAGCGCCTTCGCCTTCTGGACTTGGGCGGGTTTCTCTCGCGTGTCCGGCCCGGCTGTGGAACCGAGAGATCAAATCTGGGGCTGAATAAGAATGATGCGAAGATACGAAGGACCGTAAAAAATGGACGCCTCTGGACCCCGGAAGATGCCTGTTCAACCTGTTGACTCCTGCAATCAATCAGCACGGTCGGATCGTGGGGTTGGATCGCACAAGATTGGTTCCATCGAGTCTTTCTTCCATGCACATTCATTATTGCACCGTCACGGCACGCTACGTGCGGAGTAGTGGCGAAACATGCCAATGGATGCCTGGGTAACTAGAAACTATGTTCTCCGTAATTACCGAGGAAAGACTTTTCTTCCAGAAGAATAATACGGAGTATATTTATATTGGGCACACAAACATGCAGTTAATAATAGTCACATGTACAACCAGGACGCCGATCAGTGCGTGCGTTTGTGCAGCCATGAAGAACAGTTTCCAATTCCAGCAGCGCTGACAGCAAACACACAGCAGCTTGGTCAGAGCTCGATCACGGTTTACCACAGTTCATTTCATCATATTGCAGGATCTTGCTGAGGCGGGCTGACCGGCGGGTACCGGCCCGTATGGCGTGCCAATTGGCTGGGGCTCCCTTGCATACGGAGTATAACCTGATCAATGACAGCAGTGGTATCCGTAATGGATGTTTTCCACTGATCGGAATGTTGCCGGGTCCGGTGGAGCTATTGGATGGATTCTTTGCAGGGATGCACAGTGACGCAAGAAATAATATCGCCAGTACTCCCCAGTCTGTCACTCATCCGAGATGCAACGCCTTTGACAACCACATACCTTGGCTCTGCTACTGGCTCGTGTCATGCAGAGAGGATTCCGCAGGCCACGAGATTTGACGAGTCTGTCACTTAAACCTCTGCTGATTAAAGGAGAGGCTAAGGCGGTTGGTGCCCCTGACTAAGCTCCAAGAGGGAAGGAGGGAACGCGCGTGGGGGACGGGAAGACTCCCTGGTTGGAAGCGGCAGTCCGCAGCAGAATCCGACTGGTGATTACCAATACAGTATTACGGGTAACTTACCCGATACAGCGAAGTTAGTATGTTTCCAAGGTCCTGCCTAAGGTACGGACGTCGCCGTCACTTCCTCGGAATGCCCGCGGCCTCTTACCGAATCCAAAGTCCAGACAGATCCACCGACAGGGCAACCACCGGCAATGCTCTTTCCCTATGAGTGAAGTCGGTAATAATATCCGTATGGTAAATTACCATACCCCTTCATTAGGTCCTAGGCTTGACTTCCCGAGTCCGTGCTCCATCTCCTCGTCCAGAATGGCTCCGTGGCGCTTCTTCAGGCACCGGAGTGGCGCATGCCAATGCCCACAGCCGTGGTTCAGTGTTTCATGTGCCGACGATGACCGAATCATCGTGTTTGTCTCCCGAACGTTGCAGAGATTTGGTGGGCGAGATAAAACATTTCATGTTTTAGCTGCTTCACGATGAAGTCATTATTATTATAATCATTCTCTGCCGTCGTAGTCTCGTACTCGTAGAGATTGCTAATATTAACAGGTGTGACGCAGTACGGAGTACCCCGTCACACAGATCTTGAGATTGAAACAAGTATCTGTCAGTCGGGTCGATCGCATTGCATGCAGGTACGGAGTATGGTGGAACCAGATAGACTGAGGGAACAATTTATGCCAAGATAAGATATATCTCCTCTGCTGTCATTTTTATGAAGTGCAGACTGCAGAGTAAAATAGATTAATCACTCACTTCTCTCGTGTGCAGAGCACAATGATGGCTTAGGTAAGTTTCTGGTGAAGATCCAGCAGAGACTGGAAGGAAATTGTACCTCTGCCTGTGATTCTTGACATTTGTTCAATCTTCGCTCGCATTCTGCCTGCTATATACCGTAAGATGCTAGTTGTCGAAGTCTGAAGATGCTCATATTGGCAGAATAACAACCTAGCTACTAAGAAGAATAAGAGATTGGGAGAGGAACGGAAATATGGGCTTTTTATACCCAAGTCTCCCGTATTATTTGGTGGATTTCCATCACCTTCATTGTTTCGGGTGTTGCCAGCTTCACTGCAAACTAACTCCCCAAACACCGACATTGGTTAAGAGCAAAAAAAAAAAAGAAAGAAAGAAAGAAAATGGAAAAAAAGAAACAAGGAAGGAGAAAATAGAAGAGGAAAGCTGATTTTTTGTCACCTTTCTGCACGGTATGTACCTACTGTACAGTAAAAACAAGCAGCACACAATTATGTATCATGAAGCGCACCTCCTTTACCTGCCTAATATTTATACATTTTACAAACGCGGCTGTTGCCAACACTGAGAGAAACCCCAGATCTGATAGACTTCAACAATTGCACTAAAGCACTAATTTTTTACATATACATCTTCATCCTCGCGTTGTTCTTATGTATGATGAGCACGTATATTCCAGATTGTCTGCCTCTTTGTTCATGTTGATATCCTGGCTTATTTTCTAGCAATGTTGCAGATCTGCAGCTTGGGCCACTTCCGCGAGCTCATGACGCCATTGCCATGCGTCACTGTACTCCGTACGACATCATCGATTCTGCCCCGCAAAGTATGAAATATTATTAATCACCAATCAACAGCGATGCTACACAGGCAGTTCTCTCTGCATGATCAGTTTCCTTTTTATCTCAATTCAATTCGAGAATAACCAATTCGTTTATTCCATAGTAAGTCATACGGATCGTTCTATCTAGACAATTCGCGACCATGACGGCCCCGCGGGTGCTCCTCCTCGGCGGTCATGGCAAGGTCGCCATGTACCTGACGCCTCTGCTTCTAGCCCGCTCGTGGAACGTCACCAGCGTGATCCGCAATCCGGAGCACGAGAAGGAGATTCTCCAGCTGGGGAAGGGGCAGAAGGGCAAGGTGGAGGTCCTCCTGTCCAGTCTGGACGACGTCAAGAGCGACGCTGACGCCCAGGCGATACTGGACAAGGTCCAGCCTGATTATGTGGTGTGGTCTGCAGGTGAGTTGCAGCAGCAGCGGCAGCAGCGTAGCTACAAAACTCCTTGTCTGCAGAGTTATTCTACCAATTATGGTCCCCCGATTTACAGTAATGACCTGTCTACGAGTCTAACATACTGGTCACCTGCAGGAGCGGGCGGAAAAGGCGGACCGGAGCGCACCTATGCCATCGACCAAAATGCCGCCAAACACTTCATCACCACCTCCTTCGCGTCGCCGCGCGTGAAAAAGTTCCTGCTGATCTCCCACCTCGGCAGCCGCCGCAACAAGCCGGCATGGATGTCGGACGACGACTGGAAGAGTCTGCAGCACATCAACAACGACCTGCTTCCGACGTACGCGAAGGCAAAGCTGGAGGCGGACGAGTACCTGACGGCGCGGGCGGAGCACCGGAGGAGGACGCAGCCAGACAGCCACTTCCAGTCCATCTTGCTGCGGCCCGGGTGGCTGTCGGACGACCGTGCGACGGGGAAGGTTGCGCTGGGGAAGACGGGCGCGCAGGGGAAAGTGACGCGGGAGGATGTGGCCATCGTGGCAGACCGTCTACTGGCGAGGGACGACACGCATGGCTGGTATGACCTGCTGAATGGCGACGAGCCGATTGACGAGGCGGTCGAGAGAGTTGCCCGAGATAGGGTCGATGCGGTGGAGGGGGAGGATGTCGAGGGGATGATCAAGCGATTCAACCTGTAGCCTGAATAGTACAGGGCTAGGTAGGTACTTATATATACCATATATACCAAAAGTCATGGTGACGAATGATTTTGCGTCTGGACGCGTCTACCTAAGGTCTGTTTACCAGGTAGGTAGGTAGAGTTCATAGAATTGTATACTTATGAGACGTATCATCGAGTCAAGACTGAAGGATCTGATCTGATTGATCCCTGTTCTGGCATGGATGATCTCTCTCTCTCTTTTCTTTTTTTTTTACTCCCGTACTTGCATTGCCTAGCGGGGTAATTATAGTGTCGACTGCATGGTAGCCGTATGTACCATGGCCATGGTCTGGGTCCTGGTCCTGGTCGCGTGAGTACTTGCTTTTTTTTTCCTCTGGGCAAGGAACAGGGCAGGGAATCGGACAGGGGGGCCATTGCCGATGCCGAATTTTTTTTCTTTCCTTTTTTTTATAATAGAGTTTAAGCATTTTTATTAAATAGGAGCTTAGTTAATAATTTAGTGCTGCTATCTCGAAGTCATAGAACAAGCCTGGTCATAGCTAATCAACTAAGACAGGTACCTAACCTACCGCCAAAGCGTCTCTCTCTCTGAATACACCGTACAATTTAGACTTTCTTTTCTAATATTAATATCATAACTGTGCATAGTAATTATTATTCTTCTTCTTGTAAAAATGCTGCCCAAGCGGTTAATAACTTCCCAGTTATCTTACAGTCTTACCTAGCAGAAAAGTCAATAATTAATGTCCCACTCTGCTCAGCCTCAGGTACGGAGTAACGGTACCTTGGGTACCCGACCTAGGTTCCCGAGTCCCACTGTTCGTCTAGGTACCGTCCGTCCATCCCATCCCGTCCACTTCCCGTTCCCAACCAAATACCTAATTAATGATGACTCCACAGTTCCAAGATTTCTTCTTTTTTTTTTCTGGTATCATCTTTGAAATACGCCAGTATGAAAGTCAAAGCGCACCAAGTGAAAAGAGTGAGTTAGTGAGTGGGGTTATCGAATCGTCTCGAACGCGATGATCGTCGATCTTTTTTAACTTCAACTCTTCAAGTGGAGAGAAGAGAGAGAAAAAAAAGAGGTGGAAAAAAAAAAGTACTGTAGTGGGACAGGTTGGGCATCAATTGTTTTTCTTTCTTTCTTTCTTTCTTTCTTTCTTTTATTCTGTAACTTCATCACACTGTCTGTGCACGTAATATAGGCCAGACAGATGATACAGATAGTTAGATGGAGTTGCTACTCTGTACCTCTGGGAATGACTCACGCTGGTTTGGTTGATGATTATAATAATCGCTTATCACATGCTGCAGACCGTCCTCTTTCTCCTGCTATCTTTATTCGGGAAATCAATAGGGTTATAGTACCTAATAAATGGCCACTAGAATACAGAGTAATCCCTCCGTATAGCATATAGTCTACAAGCCTTACGGGGGTCTCGCTCCGCTCGACTGAGAAAATACTTGGTTTATGTATGTATGCCAGGGACTTTTGCCCCTGGGGCGTACCTATAGTAGGTATAATTAATATGATTTTTATTATCTACTTTTTCCAGGTGGGCTCCATACCTATATTTCCTTGCTATATTGTTCTTGCTATATATCTCTTACTGATATTTGTCTCCCTCACTGAGGCATATCCCTTGCTAATAGCCTAAGACATAATTTCCTACTAATAATGGATGTAATCCCTTTGCCAAATTACGTGTCTCCTGCTGTGGTATGCTTATGTATGTTGCTTTTTACAGCCACATGACAGTATGCAAAACAGAAGTTAAGGTTTTTATAATATAGCGATAGTAATGCTCTGAGAGTGATGATATCACGGAGTATATATGTATATGCCTCAATTTTAATAAGTATTCCTCACTGCCATTCATTTCATCGACTGGTGCACCCTCAATTGAATTATCCTACTTTTCTGGAAGGCAAATATGATTTTTTTTTTCTTATTCTTGACTTGCACTACATGTTTGTATATTTATAGTTAAGTTTGCTGAATGCCGCAGATTACAGCACACTCACACGAACTAAACTCAACTGAACTGAACTGAACTCGATTCGTCTCAAGATTTTAGAGTATGAATATACATTGTATACCTAGTACCATAACACGTAGCTATCATGGGGTGCAGTGTGTAGGTGTGCGTACTAATTATCTTCATTTTGTGTCATCCAGGTACCTCCAGGTACTGTTTTTGCAACCTCAGGGACTAGTCGCTGCATGATTCGCAGAATATGTGCCACCCAGCCCTTATGCCTAGGTAGATAGATACTATTTATTGTCCTCTATGTACTCCGTATATGCGGACAGAGTCAGCAAGCCACATACGTACCTCCTTAGGTACCTGCCTAACCTGGTATACCATCGGGTAAGTCGGGAGTTACCTGATGGGGTTTAGTGACCACGTGTGCAGTCCTCACCACTTGTTTAATAAGCATCCCAAACTACGGAGTACAAACTGTCTGCCTCCTTGGCTCAACACAACATTCCCTCTCTAACGTCCCTATTTTCCCTCAATTGGTGCTGAAATAGGCACTTACCTTTTTTTTTTTTAAAAGGGTGCGTGATTTCCTGTTCCTAGCCACGTGTACGGAGATATTGGCAGCTGTGCCTCAACCCGTCATTCGACATGATTCGAGGCTTGCTGATCTACCTACCTTCCAAGGTTAGGTACGGAGTACCTTCTTTCGTCATAGCCAGGTCCGCTCCTTCCTGATTCGCCCGACTTTGTGGGGAAGCCAACAGGAACATACTCCGGATCCCCAGAATACCCCGGAGACACCTCCGAGCATACCCCCGCGCTCAGGAAGACCATGTCGACAATGGACATGTTCCACGGTACAGAGTACAGCATATAGCCTGAATTCTCCGGCTTTAGCCTAAAGCTCAAGCTTCACCGTCATGTGGAGGTATAAATGGACAAGTTGAGCACTCAATTCGGGGACAACGGGCCCTCTTTGCTGGTAGGTACAGTATGGCGCGCACTCTGTCCTTGTTGCTCGCCTCTCTCGGCCTCGTTGCCGCAGAGAATGGGTTGAATGCCTGGCTGCGTTATGCGCCATTGCCTGATGCCAACAGCTATCATCCCGCTCTTCCCTCCAACATTGTTGCTCTCAACACCACAGAGACCAGTCCCGTGTATGTTGCCGGCTTAGAGTTGCAAAAGGGCCTGCAAGGCATCTTTGGCAAGCAGGTCGATATTAGTCACACGAACTGCAACGCTCCTTTGTCTGTCGTTGTCGGCACCGTTAACGAATACACCGCGGTCTGTGGCAAGACTGAGGTTCCGGAGCTCAAAGAGGATGGCTTCTGGCTCAGCACCCAGGGCAACACGGTTCAGATTCTTGGGCAAAACGAGCGCGGTGCTCTCTATGGCGCATTCGAGTATCTGTCGATGCTGGCTCAAGGCAATTTCTCCCGAGTTGCCTACGCCACGAATCCCAGCGCTCCGGTCCGATGGGTGAATCAGTGGGACAATCTGGATGGAAGCATCGAGCGTGGCTATGGTGGCGCCTCCATCTTCTTTGCGAACGGCGTGGTCGTCAATAACTTGACTCGTGCCGCCGAATATGCGCGTCTCTTGGCCTCCATCCGCCTCAATGCGGTCGTTGTCAACAACGTCAATGCCAACTCCTCCATCCTGACCCCCCAAAACATCGAAGGGTTGGGCAGAATTGCCGATGTCTTCCGGCCCTATGGCGTTCAACTGGGCATCTCGCTCGACTTTGCTTCTCCGATGGACCTTGGCGGTCTCAGCACCTATGATCCCCTCGATCCCTCCGTCATTGCGTGGTGGACAAACATCACCGATCAACTCTACCAGCGCATCCCCGACATGGCTGGCTACCTGGTCAAGGCCGACTCCGAGGGCCAACCGGGTCCATTGGTCTACAACCGGACCCTTGCCCAAGGAGCCAACCTCTTTGCCAAGGCTCTGCAACCCTATGGCGGTATCGTCATGTTCCGTGCATTCGTCTACAACCAGCTCAACGAGTCTGACTGGAAGGCGGACCGTGCCAAGGCTGCTGTTGAATTCTTCCAGGGTCTGGATGGTCAATTCGACGATAATGTCGTGGTTCAAATCAAATACGGCCCCATCGATTTCCAGGTCCGCGAGCCTACGTCACCCTTGTTCGCCCACTTGCAGCAGACCAACACTGCCATCGAGCTGGAGGTCACTCAGGAGTACCTTGGACAGCAATGCCATCTCGTCTACCTTCCACCGCTCTGGAAGACCGTGCTTGACTTTGATCTCCGCGTCAACCAGCAGCCATCGCTGGTGCGCGACATCATTACTGGCCAGCGCTTCAACCGGCCTCTGGGCGGATCGGCGGCTGTCGTCAATGTCGGGACCAACACCACCTGGCTCGGAAGCCACTTGGCCATGTCCAACTTGTATGCCTACGGTCGCTTGGCCTGGGATCCCGCCGATGATCCTCAAAGCATCCTGCAGGACTGGATTCGTCTCACCTTTGGTCTTGACCCCAGCGTCATTGATACCATCACCCAGATGTCCATGGAATCATGGCCTGCCTACGAGAACTACAGTGGCAACCTTGGCATCCAGACCTTGACCGACATCTTGTACACTCACTTTGGGCCCAATCCTGCCTCCCAAGACAACAATGGCTGGGGTCAATGGACTCGCGCGGATCACAAGACGATTGGCATGGATCGCACTGTGTGGAACGGTACGGGATACTCTGGTCAATATCCTCAGGAGATTTACGAGATGTACGAACACATCGAGACCACTCCCGACGACCTTGTCCTGTGGTTCCACCATGTTAACTACACCCATCGTCTGCACTCTGGCAAGACTGTCATTCAGCACTTTTACGATGCGCACTACAGCGGTGCCGAGACTGCGCAGACGTTCGTCACCCAGTGGGAGTCCCTCAAGGGCAAGATTGACAATGAGCGATACAACGATGTTCTCTTCCGCCTGATTTACCAAGCCGGCCACTCGATCATCTGGCGAGACGCCATCAACAACTTTTACTGGAATCTGTCTGGCATTCCCGACGAGGCCAACCGCGTTGGCAATCACCCCTGGCGCGTGGAGGCCGAGAGCATGACGTTGAGCGGCTACAAGGCCTACGCCGTCAGTCCCTTCGAGACGGCGTCCAACTACACCGCAATCGTCACGACCACCAACACCACCACCGGCACCGCCACGACCACGCTCGAGTTCCCGTCTGGAACATACGACCTCGCGGTCAACTACTATGATCTCATCGGCGGCAGGTCCCACTGGCAGATCTACCTCAACAACCGCACGGTGGGAGAATGGGTGGGCAACAACGAGGACACCCTCGGCCACGCGCCATCCATTTACCTGGACGGCCACTCAGCGTCGCGCATCACCTTCCGTGGCGTGCAGGTCAAGAAGGGCGACATCCTCAAGATTGTCGGTATACCTGACGGCATCGAGCCGGCTCCGTTGGATTATATCTCTCTCCTTCCACCGGGTATTGTTGATTAGGTCTTACTTAGAGTAGTTTATAATCATCAACGTAGATATCATAATCAACCAGCAAGCTATTTGCAGCTGTACATTTGTTTAATTATCCTTCTGGCAGATTTACACTAGGCCTTACTTATAGTATCTCCCCAGGAGACTTCATTTCATAACAAGCTTGCCTTAACTTAAGGGAGTCTATATAATAGCTAGTATTTTATTAGATAGATACTATAGCAAAATACAGTATAAAAAAAGATAACCAACCATACAAGGGGTTAACTGAGCAGCAAATATTTTAGTATGTATGGCATGGGGGCTACGTATCGAATAAATTACCTAGGTAGGTAGGTATCTAGGCACTTTATGCTCCGGAGCGTACAGTACCTAATATGGAGTCCCTTTCTAGCTATGTACTGTAGCTAGCTAGGTACACACATAGAATTCCATTTTCGAGGGCAATTTTTATTTTTTTTATTTTACTTTTTTTAGCAATTAAAATTCCAAGGTCCAACAGAACGGCAATTTTTTTTAAAAAAAAAAAACCAAAACCAAAACCAAAAAATCACATGAGGGAGGGCAAAAAAGAAACGCGGCGTTCAAACTGCCACGAATTGACGCCTTTCAAAAACAGGGGGAAAAAAAAAGAAAGAAAAGAAAGAAAAGAAAGAAAAGGCGTCGTTTGACTTTCTTCTGAGTCCCTGAATTATGTATGTACATACTGTGCATACAAGAACTACCTTAGGTAGGTAGGTATACAGTAGAGGCATAAGGACAGTGCAGATAGATAGATAGATAGATCACTGCTGTAACTAGCTACCTACCTAGGCAAGCAATACGGGTAAGTGGACACATTGATCAATAGATCAATAGTTGGTGGATAGATGCCTGCTTGATTATCAGTAGATGGGTGGATGGATGGTTGGTTGGTTGGCATATGGCTACTACCTACCTAGGTAGGTACCCTTGTGTACATGCCTAGGTAGTCATCATGCAGCATGCTTGCTATATCTATCACATCACATCACGTCACATCACGTTACATTGCATTGCAGGAGCTATATATACCCTGCACTACACTATACTACATTGCATTATATAACATGATAATTATACCTTCCTGCACCTATAGCAGTGCTAATATAGTACAGTACATACATGTGAAAAATACAATGCAATGCAATGCAACCTAGGGCATCTATCCCCTGCTCTGTCACCTGCAAGGTAAGTTGGTTAATAGTTAATAACCATGCAGACAGACAGACAGACAGACAGACAGTATGACTGAGGCAGTACAGTAGTGGATTTTTTTTCTTACTTTGAGATATATAAGCTATATCTATGCCCTGCATTATTATAACTACACAATTTTGCCAGGGCCAGGCCAGGACCAATGCAATTGGGAACAGGAACAGGAACAGGGCTAGTGGTAGGACTAGAATATGTAAATGTTTCTTATAATTCTCTAGGCAAGGGAAGTAAGAAATGATTTGATGGATGGCATTAATTTCAGACATTAATATATTAAAACATAATAATATAGTAATAACAATAATAGTAATACACACCTGGTTCAGCAATTCATCCAAGTTTATCGTTTATCGTTTATCCCATTAATAATACTACCTACCCAATGCAAGATGGACAAGAGGGGTAAGAATACAGCTAACTCAACCCCATGCTGACATCATCCCCCAGCCCCAACTCTCGTTCAGCTCTCTCTGTCCCTCCCGTCGCGCGAGCTCCCCATCGGTCCAACCGATCCTGTGCTTCTTCAATTTCCCTTTTCCGGATGCTTGAGCTATCGGTGTCCCCAGTGCCTACCGTTCCACTCCCTCTCCGCCGACGGTGCGAGCTGGCCACACTCCTCTGCCCCGGGCTGCTGCTATAGGTATCATAGCTGCTGGCGACAGCGACATTGTTGGAGGAGGCGCTGCGGGAGTTGTGGATACTAACAGGCCGCGAAGGAGCGTTTCCACTCGTAGTTGGACTGATGGGAGATGAACTCTCTGCGTTGGGATTTGACGAAGAGCTCACGGCGATGTTCTTCAGATCCTTGGACCCGCTAAACCATCGTCTTCTCCGTGTGCTGGAAGAACTAGTAGAAGGAGCAGTCACGCTGGCTGCATCGTCCTGCGAGTCTGTATTCCCCTGCCCAGTGGCCTTTTCCGAATCAGCCGTCGCGCCCGCGGAGGCACTCTCATCCACCTCGACAAGTTCGGCGTCTCGGAACCACTTTCGACGACGAGTATATCGACCCCAGCCATCCTGTCCGCGCCGACCATCCTGCCACTGTAGACAAATTAGAGACTGCCAAGAGAAAGAGAGAGAGAAAGATCAAACTGCTCACCTTATTGTCATAGTAAATCCACCCTCCTCCATCTCCCGAATCATCTCCCCCTTCGATACGCCATGTACTGCCTTCCACCCATCGCCACACGGCATTTCCCCCCTTCGTTTCGGGGAGCTCAAAATAGTCCTTGGGCGGGACCGGGTTCAAATGTTCGTCGGTCCAAGGGGCCCGTTCATGAGGAAAGAGGGAGTAGGTCCATCCAATGCCCAGCCACCGTCGTTGGTTCTCATATATAATGAAAGTGAACCGAACTCCAGCAGGGTCACCACTCCTGTTCTTCGTCGCAATTGTGGGAGCACGACTGTTGATCTGCGATTGGGTCCCTTCCTTGGCGGGGCCTTTGCTCATGTCGGAAGAGAAGTCGAGGCCTGTCAGAAAACTGCAGATCCGACGAACGGTCAGAGACCGCCACAAGATGACGCGCGACACTCGTGCCGGCCGGGAGTGATAGGTGAGGATGATGGTGCCGACGGTCAAGACGACCCGGCGCGTCGTGATGATGTAAAAGGGAGGAAGCGTGAGCAGGATCCAGATTGGTGTCACACACAGAATCCGGATGAACAGAGCCGTCAATGCCGGTCTGGTTGTGGCCGATGTCGCCGTGCGCTGAGTGGACAGGAAATCCGTCATCTCCAGCAGCGGCCCCAGCAGGATGTTGCATCGCGTCGTGAACTCTCTCATCGTCTCGACAATCTCGTCCAAGCTCTTGTGGTGCCGTGTTGAGCCTTCCGATGACTGCCGCTTATGCTCGTGTTTCTCTCCCGTCAGGCCGGTGGACGACAACGGGGAGTAGCGTCTCGAATACATGCCCAGCATCAAGCCGGCCACCACGAGGATCGGGCCCGCCCACAAGATAATGACATCCGAGTACAGGACGATGGCCCAGAAGGCGGCCACCAGGAGAAAGCTCTCCCATGGATCTCCGCTGGACCATGACAGCAGGCCTACCAGCTTGTTCAAGGGCAGGATGAACGGATGGGAATAGGCCAACGCTCGAGTGACGGGCGGCGGCGTCGCCACGAGCAGAGGCGACTTTCGGTGGACAATCACGCTGGAGCGCTGGCGGGAGGTGAGCGAGGAGCCGGTGATGGTCGTCGGCGAGAAGGCAGCCACCGTGGGCGGGTTGGGGTCCCGGGCAGCTGGCTGCGCGCCATTATCCTGTGGGTAAGCTGGCGGTGACATGGAAGCGAGCCACGGGGTTTCTGAAAGAGGTGTCAGAAGAAAGAAAGCAATCGCAGGGCGGAATGTCAATTACCAAGAGCTGCCATGCACAAGCGCGATGGATTCTGTCATCTGCCTGGGCAGAATCATTGCGGGCGTGGCACGTCACGGTGACAACGCAGATGTCAACAGAAGAGGAAACCAGGCTGGCCTAGAGGATCTCAGGGATCTGCAGGTAGCAGAGCACGGCATGGAGGATGATCGTCTGCGGGGATGAAGCTGGGGGAGTCGATCGAGAGCTGGCTGAATGGCATGTGACCGTCCGGACCGCTCGGCAGTGACCAGTCACATGTCGCTGATTACCTAATGTAATCAGGACTATTTCTGTCTTTCTTCTTTTCCATTCTTCTTTTCTTGCTTCAATTAAAACCACGATTCCTACGTAAATAATCTCTTCTCGTTGGACCTCGGTAGATCCTGCAGATTGCAGCTGCCACGTGACAGGTCTTCTAGATTGAAGTTGACAGTACATAGGTGGGTACAGTTAAGAGACCAATCCATCGCAATCAATCACCAATAGTCGGCCGGTCAGCTTTGTAGCTTACCATGCGTATCATCCTATTTTTTTCTTGCTTGCTCCATGACTGCAGTAGAAATACGAGGCGAATTGCCTATTCTGAAAGCCCAGATACACATGATTAATTGGTCACATTGAACCGCCGCTATCGACTGTCACCTTGTTAATATTCTTGAATTGAAAGTAAGCAGCTTTCGGGGTTCTCTGCGCGTGAATTGTCCCTCTGGACACTCACGGACGAAGTGACCGTGATCCCTGGCTCCTTCTGGAAAAGTTGTTCCTCAGAATCATTCCGCCAATCGTCCGACGGAGCATCTGCATCGGCAGCCAATTTGTGTGCTCGACTCTCCCCGTCATTTCTTGATAGAGATCCTGATGGTGCCGATTTTGCCATTTTCCGCTTGTTGGATGACATCGCGGATAGCTCGTGAGAACGGGCATGGGACGAAGGATATTCGGAGCCCAAGGACTTAACGATGTGCTTGCGCCAAATCGCTTTCAACGAGGGAGCATTTGCTGCCATGATTGCCACCTGGATCTCAATAGCCGACACCAGTAACAGTTTTGCCAACGGGTACGTGAAATCGGGACTGCTTCCGAATTGGACCAGAGTCACCAGGCGGACCAACGACACAAGTGGAGAGCAGCCACCAAGGGTGATAATACAGATGAGTCCGATCCGACGGCGGACACTGGCTTGAATGCTCCAGAGCGGCCGAATGGGCAGGGAAAGGATAACTAAATCGGTAAAGATGCACTTGGGACGGAGTCAGTAAACCATAAACCCAGGAACGTCAGGTGAGTTTTCGACACGCACAAAGGACGCAGCGCAGTAATAGGTAATGTCGCTTCTGATACACTGGACAGTGGATAGAGTGGCGGCTCTATGGACGCTCTGATGTCTTTACACTGCAGACAGAAAAGCAACCACATCGCAATCGTTAGCAGAGTATTGAGTGCCATGGTGGCATAAGTGGCGTATTGGAATGTCCTATTATGCACGATGCGTAAGGTAAAAGAGCAGGATTGTGGTTTTGATGATCCAATGCATGAAAACATAGTATATTGACTCGGCAAAAATGACCTGGCGTTTAGCTGTCGGCATTTCAGGCCTAAGGGATCTTGTTCATAGCACCCACTCGAAAGATCATCAACAGGTTTTCGGTGCTGATAGCACTGATCGGTCTGTGGTGTGCCCCTAGGTCAGCAAGGTTCTAATAGACAAGTTACGACAAGTCCAGCCACTTACAATCCAGCTCCATGGCTCAAGAAGATATACAGAATGGCCTGTTGTCCCGCGCTGAAAAACTGATTCCTGTCAGCAGGACCTCCGTATCGTCAGGAGAGTAAAGTTACCAACCAAGATCGAGGTCATGAACCAGTCATCCCATTTGTAGCTTTTCACGATAAACCAACGCGAGTAGATGCGGAGGCAAATGGAGGCTGTTCCGACGATGTAGAACGACGTTGCTACGCCGTAGGTAGCAGCCTGCAGTGCATTGAGCATGCTGTCCTCAACGACATCAAGAGAGAAACCGGAAATCGTCTCCCAGGCAGAAGAGAAAAAAGAAAGCACACTTGGCACCGGAAGAAATGAGACAAGGGGATGGATTCACGACAGGATATATGGTAAATAAATCGAGGCTCTCCCTCTTTTATTGATGACATTGTACTAGTTATGAACTATCCATAAGGCAGGAACAATAATAGTAATAGGGACTACTCTTCAATTACCTCGACCCAACACCCTGGCTGTAACTTCGACCGGTCCATAAGGCGGAACAGCTCATGTTACGGCCTTTTGATGCTTGACGGCAGATATAGTAAATCGAAGCCTAGGCAGACCAGGGTTTTGACTGGGTGCCACGTAACGCAGCCCATCTAGAGCAGTCAATCGTATGAGGATGTACACCTTTGGTACTGTTTTCAGGACAGCGGTGATGGACTAGTTCCTTTGCAGCTGACTGTTAGTTCAACACCGGTGATCCCGGTTCAAACGCCGCCATCTGATGCTGGAAGTCCAAATATGCATTCGCCACAGAAAGAAGTTGCTAGGTTGGGTTAGCAGCGGTTAGCATATTCAACCTTGCAGGGTTTGACAGGCGACGACGTTTCAATTCTCGCTATCAAGATTTTCTCCACCAACCAGCTCCTCTCCTCCCGCACTGGTGGGAGCAGACTGTCAAGGAGCATTCCTGGGATGCTCATACGTTCGTTGGAGATGAAGACTGCAGACGTGACCCGTGCGTTAGCGCCTTATCTGGACCCAGACGAAGCATTGTTCTGCGCGCTAGGAAACTACCTCCATCTCCCCCCGGTGTCGGCTACGCGTTAGTGATGGCCTGGTTGCATTCTACGCCGCATCCTCTTCCGGCCTCAGCAGTAACTACAGCACCGTCCAGACGGTCGGGCCCCTTTTCCTGTACCTGAATACTCCGTACCTGCTAATTGGGAACAGACAGGTGGACTTTTGCCAAAATGTTTTCTGGCTCGCTCCTGCCTGTGTCGGCAAGGTTAAATTCCCTGTCGTTGTCCCTTGAAAGTGTATCTCTCCAACGGAGGTTCCGCGTATCCAGACTGGGGGCTCTCGGATGACTTGATTCTTTCACTCGAGATTGTTAATTAATTATTGTTGCGGACATGTCGCAGGCGTGGGCCTCCGTCGCCGGTCCCGTTGGCGAGATCTTGCCTACTGATCCGGGGAGAATAGCATTTATCTCCCTCATTTTGGGACACTGTTTCCACCTCTCTATCCGCGATGTTGAGATCGACTTTCGGATCTGGTCTCTGTTGGGTCTCTATGTCACGCTCTGGATCGTCCTGACGGGGCTTTATGTAAATGTTTGTGACCTCCGTCTGCTGCAGGCAATCGGAAATGCCTCTCTTTGCGGGCTTTTCTTCAATATCGGGTTGACTGTCAGCATCGCGATTTACCGTCTATTTTTCCACCGAACCCGGCATTTCCCAGGCCCATTCGGCTCCAAACTGAGTCGATTCTATGCAATCTGGCTCTCCTCCAAGTCGATCCAGTACCATTTCGAACTGCAGAAACTGCACGAGAAGTATGGGGATTTCGTTCGCACGGGTAGGATTCGAGTCTTTGCCGGTTGATCTCTTCTGCTCTTAACACTGCTCGGAAAGGAACTCGCGAAATATCGATCATCCGACCGGCAGCGGTTTACGCGATCTACGGTCCTCAGTCGGAGTGCCGCAAAGCGACCTGGTACAGCCAAGTTTCTGATGATCCGAATAAGTCGTCTGTTCATCTCTTTCGGGATCCGGAGCAGCATCGTCGTCGAAGAAGAGCATGGGACCGAGGATTCGGTATGAAAGGTATGACAAGAACATTGTTGTGCAAGGAGTTATTTCGTGATTTTGAAAATCGGCTAACTCTGGATTGGAGCAGCTCTTAAGACTTACGAACCAAGAATCCAATCCAAAATCGACGTTTTAATCAAGCAACTGAAATCACAACAGAATAGCCCCGTCAATGTTACCGCTTGGTCGATGTACCTCGCATTTGACATTATGGGGACAATCGGGTTTAGTAAAGACCTTCGTCAGCTGGAAGATGCTTCTGAGACTCGGCGATCAAAGATCTCCACGGTCAAATGGCAATTCTTGGTCTTTTGACCCCGGTTCCGTGGCTTTTATCAATGTTGGGTTCCCTTCCAGGCCTCACCGGTAGCTATGGAGGATTCTTCGACTATTGCAATAGGCAGGTAGAGGAAAAGAAAAAGGTACGACTATTTGCTTTGACTGCTTGGAATCCAGCGCTGATAATCAAATCATAGATATGGGAATCCGACAAGAAAGAGGTGCCCGAGGATGCTTTCTCTTGGCTCCTCAAATCGCGTGACGAGAAGGATCAGTCGGCTCCTCCGACAGACCAGGCGCTCAATGAGGATGCTCGTGTCATTATTGTCGCGGGAAGGTAAGTTCATGAGACTTAAAATTTCAGTCAAGTACTAATTTTCTTCAACAGCGATACCACAGCGATGACACTTGCTAATGCCCTCTTTTACTCCGTCGCCTATCCGTCGGTCTATCAACGTCTTCAAAAGATTGTGGATGAGATATTCCCGGAAGGAGACGAAGCATTCAATTACGAAAAAGTCAAGAATATTCCATACCTCGACGCGATCATCAATGAAACTCTTCGTCTCAAGCCTGTCATACCAAGCGGACAACCACGACTGACCCCTCCAGGTGGCCTTCAGATTGACGAGGTCTGGATCCCTGGAGACACGATTGTGGCCGTTCCACAGTGGACGATTTTCCGAGACGAGCGATACTTTGTCCGCGCAACGGAATTCCTCCCGGAACGGTGGCTGGAGGAGAAGGACCGTCTGATAAAGGACGAGCGGGCATTCTTCCCTTTTTCGTTGGATGAGTCACTTCTCTCTAGGGCATGTTATGTTCATCAGCTTTTCTAATCTAATATAATCTTCTCTAGGCCCAAATGTCTGCGCGGGAAAACAGCTAGCCTTTATTGAACTGCGAAGCGTGTTATCTCGAATCGCTCTGAATTCCGATTTATCCCGTGAAGATGGTGTTGCGTTCGATAAAGAGACCCATGATACCTTTACGCTTGCTGTCGACAAGTTGAACCTTGTCTTTAAGGAACGGAAGAGGAGGTAGCTAATCGACTCAGCCTGAGAACTTGGACGGCAAATTTTGCGGTTGAGGTGGTATATACGTTTGCAATAATATGAAGAAAAAGGGACCATGTCACACGAAAATGATGGTAATATCAACCGAATCTAGAGGTCGATTAATTGGAATATGATCATGCATGTAGTTTTCGATCTTGAATACTCATCACAGAGTCTGTAGTTGATGGCTCCTGCTCCTCCTGGCTTGTATAAGCTATCTTTACTCTCTCTGCAATAAATCCCATAACATATTAAAGCAACCATGCTGTCTGATGGAGAGTATTGTTAGTTTCTCAAGAGTACTACAGTTGACGTCGGCGATTTACTCCGATAATCCACGCTAAACTGCTTTGGGTTGCGCCAAATTTTTCTATTGCCTCTCCGAACCCGGGCCGTCCTCCATCGGATCGTGATACTGCTCAGTCCAATCCTACTCTCCATTCCTTTCCTCCCGTGAGGTCCCCAAGTCTTGGTTCAGTTCTGCATCATGGTAAGTTGCTTCACCGTATCTCCTGATTGCTTTTTAGCAGTGAATTCTCCCATATGCCCCTATTATTTGACGGGGTATGGACCTTGACTGACAGCTTGGCGGACATCAGGCGCATCGCATCATCACGCAGATGGTCATTACCGGCGCACGCGTCTTCGGGCGTGCTTTTGCCGAGGCATATAAGCAGGCGGCAGCCACCTCCAGATACGCAGCAGAAGCGCGCAAGGGCAACACGACGGGAGCCAACACCTACGCCTCCCACGGCCTCACGCTGGATGAGGCATGCAAGATCCTCAACGTCAAGCCGCCGCAAGGTGGCGAAACCCAGATGGAGGTTGTGATGGAGCGGTTCAAGAAGCTGTTCGACATGAACGATCCCAATAAAGGTGGCAGTTTCTACCTGCAGAGCAAGATCCTGCGGGCGCGGGAACGGATTGAGATGGAGATCCGAGAGGCCGAACGTAAGGCCAAGATGGAGAAAGAGCTCAGGGAGGGCTGGCGGCCGAAGGTGTACAAGGACCGGTGAGGATTCAGTCCACCGATCGACTCGAACCGATCACTCGCAGCGAACCGATCACCTGCAGATATAACCGATCTTCCTCTCCTTTCAACATTTCTGGCATGGGATAGACGGTATGAATCGGTCGCCTTCATGTCAACTGTTGTTATTGGGTTTGCAGCATAGCATGGCGTTTGGGGTTTTTTCTTTTTGTTGTTTTTAGGAGACGCGATAGACCTCACTCTTCCCGCGATTTTTCTTCTATTTATCGCTCGCATCAGACGGTTGGAGTTGACGTTATACGCCAGAACACAGATATCCGATCTGTTTTCTATTTCTTTAATACATCTTGCTCGTGGATTTCATTCGATCATGTACAGTATCGCCACACCGGTGTTCATGGAGTTGGACAGCTGTGTGGACGAGGTATGGGTGGGATTGGGAGGGCGGAGGGACGAGACGAGACGAGACGACATCGACATCTCTCCTTCATATGTCTCCCACGATTCTCCACTCTTGACTGTTTTGTCGTCGCACATGGACAAGACACCCTTTGTATCTATAACTATATCAATCTTCATGTATCTCTAGTCTAGTCCCTTTCAGCTGTAGCCTGTGGGCTCAACGGTTCGTTAATGAAGCAACCCTCTATACCCATTGGATGAAAATCACACTGTCTGTCAACCAGACGTGGCCTTAAAAATATTGGTAGATTCTGGGAAGCGCTGATGGGTGCTGGTAGAGATCAATATGCCAAATTGATTGATTGATTGATCGACAGGTAATATCATCCATCTACTTAGTTTCGCTACGAATGAATGAATATCATCAATATCCATCCGAAGTGCATGGTACAAGTACAAACTACAGTTTACTCCATACTCAATCAACAGCGAGATAGATAGATTATACACAGAGGACAGATAATAGATGGCACACGAAATAAAAAAATATTCTCAAATCTCGTTCGAAATCATGTTTGCCTTTGCCTGGAGTAATACTGTCTGTCTGGTTTCTGTATGTGTATCTGTACCTGTCTCGTTCCTTGGTCAGATCAATCACCGCCTTCCAATTTCATCACTTGCAAACATAAGCATAGCATATCTTCCCCTGGATTTATAATCCTATTTACCTTTCTTCGTTTCTACCTATCGAATAATCATTTCCTATATTTTGCAACGTAACGGTGGTGCAGAAACTAGGATGTAGACAGCCACGATCTTCTTCTCACTGTGCAGAATCCAGACTTGTAGTGGGTCAGTCCCAGATTGGTAATTAATGATGGCGCCATCCCGCGTGGAACTTGATTGACTGATTGATAAGAACTGATAACCGTGCTTGCTAATCGAAAGGAGGTCAAGAATAAAAAAAATTATTCTCACCATCAATACCGCTTATATCACCTTGCTTTGGGAGAGTCTAGACAGACTCTTTTAGCCCGGGTTAGGAGTCTTATACTACTTGCTGAAGCATACACGTGCAGTACAGAACGGCCTTTTTTGTCATCCCGATCTCCTTATCTCTTTTGCCCCTCTTTCCTCCCCCGCCTTTTGGGGTAAAAAAAAATATCGATATACCCCTCCAAGAATCTTCAGCCTTGACATCTATTGTCACAACAGCTCTTGACAGGTCAATTCAACAAATTCAATGGGCCGACCCTCCATCCCTCTATCGGCGGACCTCCCGCCCCTGATCTTCGGCACGAGCACTTTCAATTCGCAATACAATCCCGACCCATACGCCCTGCCCACAACAGAGCTCGTCCACCATGCCCTGTCCGCAGGGATTCGCGCCTTCGACACTTCTCCGTACTATGGCCCCGCAGAGGACCTGCTGGGCCGTGCGCTGGCAGCCGATTTCGTCCGCGACAATTTCCCCCGCCATACGTACCGTCTCCTGACCAAGGTAGGCCGGATCGCGGCCTCTTCGTTCGATTATTCTCCTGCCTGGGTGAGATATAGTGTCCGGCGCAGCTTGAAACGTCTGCGCACGCCGTACCTTGACGTGGTCTACTGCCATGATGTCGAGTTCGTTACCCCTGCGGAGGTTCTGGAGGCGGTGCGGGAACTGCGACGGATTCGCGATACAGAGGGAACGATCCGTTATGTGGGTATTTCTGGGTACCCGGTCGATGTTCTGTGTTCGCTGGCAGAGATGGTTCTGAAGGAGACGGGCGAGCCCCTGGATGTGGTCATGTCCTATGCCAACTTCACGCTGCAGAATACCCGGCTGCTAACCGAGGGTTTACCTCGTCTCCTCGCCGCCGGAGTCGATGTCGTCCCTAACGCGTCTCCCCTCGGAATGGGCCTGCTGCGACGACAAGGCGTCCCCATCGGGGGCATGGGAAATTGGCACCCTGCGCCAGACGGCTTGCGGAATGCCATCCACAAGGCCAGCAACTGGGTGGACGAACAGGGCGAGAAACTGGAGGTTGTCGCCATCCGATTTGCGCTCGAGTCCTGGCTTCGCGAGGGTGCTTCTGCCGGTGCGCTGGGTCCGCCTTTGGCCCCTTCCGCGGACGCAGATGCAAGCCATCTAGCGGTGGCTCGCCTCGGGACGGGCAAGCGCTTGGGCGTCAGCGTCATGGGGGTCAGCAATCTGGACGAGTTGAACGAGATACTTCACGTCTGGCGGAGTATTCTCAACGGGTTGGAGAGCCATGACGCCGTCACCCCTGCTGAAGGTCAGGTTGAGAAAAACCTCCCCGACCAAAGCCATCACACGACAACCCAACCTCCTCCAGCAATCCTCGCCCCAACAGAAGGACAGATCACGGACCGCGAATGGTCGCTCGCACGGCGCAAGCGCATCCAGACCCTGGCGCAAGGCATTCGCTCCATCCTTGGCGACGAATGGGTCGATTACGCCTGGTCGAGTCCTGGACCAGACTTTGTCAATTCCCTCTCAGAAGAGCACCACCGGGAGAAGGCTGCTGCAGCGAAAGAAGAGGAGGAGCAAGAACGACAGCAGATTGTTGCTGATGGTGGCAGCAAGGCGGCGAACGTAAATGCCAGCGAGATCACTACCGCAGCAGCAGCAGCTGCTGCGCTTAATACACCCCCGCTGGAAGCGGTGGATAAATAAATAAGTGGTCATTTCATCATCTAGTTAAATTTCTATCTTCTGACTGACATATGTACATTACATATCCCACCAAAATGGCCTGCTTATCCAAGAGATTACCAATCTACCTACACCTAGCTGACTTCATTCTTGTTATGCTCTGCTGTACTGTACAGAACAGCACGATTTATTTTTCAAGCTAGGAACAAGGAGAGGGAGTATGTAATCATGTACATACATATGTACATACCTACCTAGGTACATGTAATGTACATACATACGTATGTTGATATGTTGATTTCTTTACCTGCATACCTACCTACCTAGTTATGTAGCCAGAGACCTAGTTTAAATTAAATTCCTATCGTCAAATTCGACAAGGCAAGGAAAGGCAAGGCAATCGTAAAGAGAGTCAAAAAAGATTTACTTGTATATTAATGAAATTAAATGACCACTCACCTCCTCCTTGAACGATTGATCGTGATTTATTGTACTGCACTGCACTATACTGTACTGTTCTTTCTCTCTCTCTCTCTCTCTTTCTTCCTTCACAGAGAGGAACAATAGAGAGGACCGAAGAATCAAATCCTTTGTAAATAAAAGGTGTGCTTGTTTGTTTGATTGTTTTCCGTCTATATGATACGACTCTCCTCTCTTCGCCTCGCCTCTCCTCTCCAAGCAATCGCATATAGCGCTTCCTTGATGAGAAGGAAGGAAAAGAAGGAAGAGGAAATGAAAAAAAGGGCGGTGGATATGTATGCGTGTGAGTGAGTGAAAAAAGAAAGTGAGTTTGCAACTCATTACCATCATCACACACATACATATATCCCGATACAAACGAGTTCGAGCCTTGTCGTTGGTGTACTACAGAATTGGCGATGGTCGCGTCCACACGGACAAAGGACAGAAAAAGTTCGAATTGCTGGATTGTATCGGCATCGGGATTTGTCGTAAGTGGTAGGTAGCTCTCACCCCGAGAATAGCGCGAGGTAAACTGGGCAGTCCGTCTCGAGCATCCGTCTCTCTGAGAGTGAAACCCGGTCAGCCCTAGACAGTTAGTAGATAACAGCCTGAATGTTAGATTTGATCGTCATGGCGTCGATCCCATCAGTCGGGATAATGAAGACGAGATATGTAGTTGAAGTAAAGACAGTCATAAGGAAGGTTTGACCTAGTAGCTGAGACGTTGAATAATGTTTCCTGTATTCTGAGTGAGCGTTAAAGCTCGGGTGGTCCAGACATTGCGCGGACCGCGAAAGAGAGAACCAAAAAAGAGGAAGCAAAATAATCGGACATGTGGGAAACGTCATAGAATGTCTTTATGGCAATGCTATGCAGGTAAACTGGATAATCTCAGACACACGAGATACGCCACATTCCGCCGTGTGATCAGCGCAAAAGCAGACAGAAGAAACGGACATGGGTATCTCATCAAGGATTAAAAAAAATAAACGAAACGAGAGAACCACCCCCTAACAATGGAACAATCCAATTTACCAAAGGAAATGTGTCTTTCGTTGACTCGATCAGCGATTTCCAATGAGAGACACAATTCAGAAAATCACGCAGCTTGCTAATTCAACGTTTCTTGAGCTGCTTTTCTCGAGCCGCGAGATCGCGGTCCATCTCAGACAGTGTTTTGTACCCTCCAAGATGCATCGCATGTTTGGCGCTCACAGAAGGTGGAACACGCGCCGCTACATCTGGCCTTAGCAGCTTCAGGCGAGCTGCACGGTCGCGACTAGCCTGCAGCTTCCTTTCCTTCTTCTGCTGCTTGGTTAACGGGGGATTCTTGTCCTGGCCCTTAGGAGGAGCGGGAGGAGGTGGAAGCGGGGCAGAAGGAGGAGGAGGCGCAGGGACCCAGTCAGGAGGGTTATACTCAGACTCAGAGTCAGAGTCACCAGGTGGAGGAGGCGGAGGCGGAGGCGGCGAAGGCGGTCGGCGATACGGCTCAAACCGAGGATCGTTCTCGAAGAGAGAACGCAAATGATCCCGTTGCTCGATGTATTCGTCGTAACACCCTGCAATGATGGTGTCGAGGAAACACATCCTATTCGATCCAGATGTTGCCGCAGCAACCATACGATCCCTGAGAGCGTAAAAAGCTTCCGAAAAGCATTTGAAAATCAAACGTATCTCTCTTGTTCCTCCAGATACATCGTTATCCCTGTTGTTGGGGTCCTCTATGGAAAGCCGATGGGCTCTGTTTTCCGCGTTGACACCATACACGCGCTAGTTTACACTTGTCAGATCAACCACAGCTATTTCAACCATCATGAAACTCCACATTACCTTATTAAAGAAGCCAGGTGGCTCAATCCTTATCCCGACGGACGTGTAATCAAATTTATTCCCATAGAAATCAAAGAAATCCATCAGGATGCTACCAAGATTGGGTCCGTAGTTGCCCTCGCCCCGTGGCATGTGCTGCAGAAGGCTTACGACGAGGCAAATGATGGAATAACCACCTAATCCACCAGATGGGACTTCATTCAGTCCCCGAAGCAGCAGGAACTGCTTGATGATCGCGACAATAACTGGCATGGCCGGGTACTCAGCTTTCCAACGCTGGAATGTCTGATTGGCAAGAAGCCCGCTGTCGTTATCAAAGGACAGATCAACCCTCAAGCCGGTCAATTTGTCCACAAACTTCAGTATTGGAACCCTCGCATTGGCAATGGTCTCTATGGAACCCGGTACCGCAATGTCGAGATTTTTCAGGAATGCAGAAAAGGCATAAATCTGACCCTTTTTCTCCCCAAAGGTCTTAACTCCAGTGCGCTTAAATGTGGTGGAGAGTAAGACGAGGTCCATGTCGGCGATTGGAAGATACAGCCCAGAAGCAAAAGAGCCGAACGCGTGCACCTCTGCACCGTAGTACCTACTCTGAAACGCCGACTGGAGTCTCGCTACCAGGTCCCTTCGGATAATATCTTCATACGGCTGGGGTTTCACCCAATTGTAAAAAGCAAGAATTTCATTGTGCAGCCTTAGCAGTGTTAGAACGATGATACATACGTCTTCGGAGAAGAAAAGACTGTAACTAACCTTGTGCCAACATGCAATGTAGGTTCCATCAACTCCAGCCACGGCGTTCCATTCTCGGACGGATGTGCCTTCCATTGATCGAGGATCCCTCCGTCACTACGAAACTTACCGGCGAAAGGACTAGTCTTCTTGGAATATCCCTTGATCTCGTCATCGTGCGTTCGCTTCCGCTTTCCAGACGCGACATCTCGTGCATTCTTGGGACCTTTGGGCGCATTCTCTGGAGGTTCTGGTTCTTTTGGACCATCGAGATCATCATCAAAATCAAATGAGATGAAATCTTCGTTGGTCGTAACAGCATCTGTCCGCGTTACAGGAGGGGCCGCAGCAGCCAGTCGGGCCTTGCGGATGAGTTTGACTACGTCCGTTTTCTTGGTCTGGGTCTCATCAGGAGGAGGCAACACCGTATAGGGATCCGGGTTGGACCACTTGGGAGCCGGAGGCGCTTTTGCCGTGTCTGCTTCCACGGCGCGCTTCTTTCGCGGCGGACGGGAGCCATCCTCGTCATCATCAGAAGACACATCCATCTCTGCTTCATCACTATCGGTCAGCTCATCAAGGGGAGCAAATTTCAACGGCGCCTTTTGTGCGCCATCTTTCGGGGCACCCAGGAGCTCCGGGGTTGTCTCTCTTTTCGTGGTGAGCAATGGGCGCTCTGAGGTAGTTGGACGCGGAAAGCGGAACGTAAATTCATGACTGGGACGCGAGCGTTTGTCCTGATTCTGCTGCCCCCGGAACTGGTACGCGGGAGGAGGCATGATTTCTGCCGTGTGCCCGTGCTGGTGGGAAAGCACAGGGAAAAGCTGCACGGCTAGAGCTAGAGAGAGTAAATAGTCTGCAGATAACTTGGGAGGTGTTGCGCAGTCGAGGACGAGAGGATTTTGCCAGAGACTTATCACGCATCCGATGGGAAATTTTTTAGGGAAGGCGGTGACTGGTGTACCTTACGTAAGCTTCTCGCTTAGCCGAAAACAGTAACTAATTGACCAGTACTGGAGAAGCTGGGGAAGGGGTTCATCTGACAAGTCTAATACTTTTTTGAATTCATATTCTATCATTTCATACAGTACATTAGTTTAATTCGATAATTATGAATTCAATTAATTAAAAAGTACTTTGATCCCATCAAGTTTGGGAGATCTTCCCCTGTAACCCCGTCTCCAACATCTGGATCAAAGGCTTGTTATGCGCGTCTTCTGAGAAACTTACCCTTCCAGTGGCCCATTCCAGCCATTCTTCTGCTCTCGCACCGTTCGTGGATCTCAGCAGTCCGACACTGACATCAATCACTCCCGGTCTTTCTTGACAATGCCAGAAGACCGTCGCTCCGCATCGGTTGCAAAATTCTCGGAAAATCGCTGGACTGCTTTCATACCGCTGCATCGTTCCCAGATCAAACGAGAGCGACGAGTTGTCCATCTTGAATATGTTTGATTTGGGGATGAAGGCCCAGGTCTGGATAGGAAACCCACTCGCTCGTCGGCACGAAGTACAGGCGCAAGTCCCAGCTAGGTATTTGGTGTTTCCGGCTCGAAGCCACCACTTCACGTCTTGTGGATTATCTGATGATGCTGAATGATAAGGAACGAGTAGATCGGGCCAAGGAGATGACGCGTTGCTCGATGACACATCCGGGGCAGTGACGTAGAACTCTATGCCCCCGCAATGGCATCGAGCGTGGAGCCTGTCACTGTCCAGATGGCCAGTGTCTTCCAGACACGATGATTCCTGCCGTGAATGCTCTTCATCGGTGATCTTGTCTACCTCGAGCCAGCATAGCCCCTTCTCATTCGTTCTTGGTCCTGTGAGAAAAATAGCCAATCCACCATCCTTGGTATCCTTGACGCCCCAATGTTGCAGGGATTCAGTCTGGGCAATGTCTGGTGTGGTCAACAAGCCTGCCGCAACCAAGTATTTATTGTGCTGCTTGACGTGCGCGAAGACGTGGGCGCCACACGTTGCACAGAACCAGCGACTGACATTATTTGACTGTTTATACTCCCTCAGACTCGTGCTGAGAATCGGGGGAGAGTACAAGACGAGGTATGACGAACACAGTAGGCCGCTGGTGTAGCGGCAGGGGTTGCAGTGACAAACTTGTAGCGACGACGGTTTCACCAGCGGATCTAGAGCGATCTCTTGAGCTGTGTGACCACAAAGGCAGGAAATTGAACAGGTGATAGGCGAGACGGAAAACGACATGCTGGACCTGTTATCAGATGGCAGATAAACCTCGACAATAGTATGTAGACAGTGGATCTACAGGATTCCGCAGGAGAAAACTCCGCATTTTAAAAGCTGTCCAAGCGGGACTCAGCTGTTGATAGCTGTTCTTTTCATAACAGAACAATATACAAAATACCGTGCCCTGAATACAAGCCCGGCCACGCTGGCGCTTGCTGAGGGTTTGTGTGTTGAAGCGGGGTATACTGAATGCGGAGCGGCATCTGCTGCAGCAACCTATCATCTGCCATAGGTTCCAGTTGCAGTCTTGACTTCACATCCAGTGCCATGTGGGGAATCAGCGTTTTAAGTAATAATTTGCTCTTGTGCTTTCACTAGACGTTAGTGCTGTGTCAGTTGAACTGCTGTGAGTCTGAGACTGCTGGGCAGGCAATAAAAGGGTATAAAATCTGGTCGGCCCGCTTCCCACCCCTCCTCGGAAAGAAATCATCTTACCTACATACACATCGCAAGTCTTTCTTGATCTTGAAAGTACAAGATCCAGCGAACTCGAAGACAACCAACTTCAGAATCCTGTTACTGTTCTAAAACTTAAATCCAACCGTCATCATGGGTATGTTGCATCTTGTCGCATCGACCTGCGCGCTACGCTACCATGGATATACCCTCTTTCATTAGTGATAACGATTCGACAGATCTGTCGCAATCCCTGCTTGAATTTTTCACACAACTGATGGTTTCATGATACTATAGGTCCTTGCTCTTGCAGCTGCGGTTCCTCTTGCCAGTGCCCCTCTGGCCAGTGCACCTGCGTAAGTCATCCGGATCTCTCGGACGGAATGCGAAGGGAGAAGCTGATTGCGTTGTGTCTTTAGAAATAAACTCTCGATTCGATATGCTCATGTCTACTCTCTCTTGATTCGAGTCTTTAACGGCAACCAGGTTGACATGGATCAAGTCGCTAGTTCAAGTCGCTGGATATGATATCATGACTTTGATCAAGAGCGGAGTAGTTAGTTGAGCGAAAAATTACACGAACCACTTGGGTTCTCTTTTTTTTTCACGAATGGGTTGCTTCTCATTGTCTATCTTTCCTTGATCACTCATTGGTAGTGTCGCAAAAGGATATAGTCCAAGCAGCAGCCAATTCATTCATTTAAGTTTCCTGTCATCTCTCTTCTTTCCAGTAGATGTGCCCTCCATTAAGCTGAGTGTTTCAAAAAAAAAAGGCGAACTTACCCTTACTTCATGGTAACAAGAGAGAAGACTCCATAAAGATTATTTAAAAAAATTCCTCCGTAGTTTCCATTCTGCTATGAATCGTCAAATCCCACTTTAAGTTCAATCAGATCTGAAGAGCTCATAACTACTATCGATAGATAACTGTCTGTCTCCGTTCAATTGGTAGCTGGAATCGCAGCACAGAAGACTAATAATCCCAGCCCTTCTTCTCTTAATTACTAGAGTCACTGACTGACTTCCTCGAGACTTGGTCAGCGTGTGCCATTGGCATCGCGTCCTGTAAAGATCCAATAAACGCCTCGGACTGAGAACCCGAAGTTCTATCTTTCTATACTGTACTGTACATCTACGCTATGACCTCTCTTCGCTGCAAATTTCTAGAATGAGAAGGAAAGAACGACATGCTCCGATATGGCGATGAGTTGTTAACAACCCAAAGAGGGTCCTGCTAGTTATGTGGGTATTGTGTATTTCTTTTGTGAGGTCTACAAAACCCGCGGCATGGGCATCCATCCTCTTGTCCGCACGAGGGATAATTGGACAAAGGATATCTCTTATGTAAACCAAAAGATAATCTGGCATAAGGCGGTGAGGGATGAAGTCGCGTCTCGTAAAAACGACAGACATCGTGTCTTATCTGCGAGTCAACTACTGCGTTTCGACCAGGCAATAAGATCTCAGCATCACAGCCCATGTATGTACCTCTCGCCTTAATCTACCAGACGAGATACAACCACCGCCATCTCGCCAAGAATAAAAGAAATGCCTGCTCAATTGAATAATGTGCGGCCGCAGGGATCGCAACAAAACAGAATTCGAGGATAGCTGGAGACTGGCCTTACCCCTCCGCTGCTGCGGGGCTTTTTCCTTCATCAGCCCCTCCATTCAAGGTTCTCCTTCTCGAAGAGAGCTGGTGGATCGTCGAGTGTCCATGCGCATCCAGGATCATGATTCCTTTTTCCCTTGGCCTCTCAAAACGCTGTTTTTCACGCAGCAGCTCGCACAGACCTCATGACCCCCATGTCTCGGATTCGATCGGATCTGCTGTGAGTAGAGGCACGAGTCGCACGACCATTCGGGGATCTTGAAGTGAGGCTGGCATGGCATATAGAGACCTGGTTCGAGAACCGCTGCTGCCGCTTCAGGCTGATGGTTGGTAGCCTCGAACATGAAATGCCATTCACTTCGCAGATCTCGAGTTTGGCACGTGTGTCTGTCTCGTCGGAGGACACCCTCATAACGAGTCAACGACAGGGGGAGCTGCACCAGCAGCACCAGTGGCCACAGGCAGGGCAGTCAGTCCAGCATGATTATTTGCTAGGCCCGACGATAATCGCATGTCCCCCACAGATGATCCGGATCTGTTGGTTAAATCGAGAGATGCCACTGCACTAGTAGGTACGGCGCAGCATGCTGCATATCAGCGAATCATCAGGATAGATCAGATAGATCACGATGGGTTTCGCGCTTGCAGCGGCTTTCTCGCCATGATCAGGATACAGACCAGAACAGAACGCAAGGACGTGGTGGACGTGGCCCGGTGCCCTTGGCTAAGGGTTCTACAAGTTGAACCAGTGCTTCCTGTTGGCTCCCCACCTCACCATGTTATACTGCAGCAGTTGAATTGAACGGCAGAAGCCTGGACATCTCGGCCAAAGCAAAATCCGCCAAGGAGGTGGAGAGAGTTTTCTACTGCTGCATGTTTGTTCTTACGTGCAGCATGGAGGGAACTATCTCCTGAAATCGGAGGGTGAGCTTCGCAGAGCTCCCAGATGAATATAAAAAGACCCTCCAGATCCCCCCGACCTCGACCTTCGATCTTAGTTCACATCTATCAAAATTCCTCAACTGCAATTGACGAACGAACCGAACACTACCTAAGCAAGAAGAACTCTCTCGAGATATCCTTCTCCAAACAAACCCAACCCACAAACAAACCAAGATGTCTCCCTGCACCTGCAACTGCTGCAACGGCAACTGCAACTCTTGCGCCTGCTCCACCTGCTCTGTAAGTCTAGCATCCAATTCATTGACTCTAATTTCTTCTTGGAGAATGGGTACTAACCTACGCCAACAGCACTAAACACATATCTGGAGCAGCAACCCTCCTCTTGAACGCCATCATGTTTCTGTTCTCCCAATGAATGAGACTGCGAGTTCCTCTCCAGGTGCATGAATGAATAAGAAGGAGTCTGTCTAGCTACGATGATTCCCACTGAATGAGACATCGATTTGACAACGAGCTTAAACTACTTTATATTTTATTCGTCATGGCACTGGAAACTCGATTGCTTCCTTAACAGACAGAAACAGACCTACAACATGTTACACAGGCGATTCAGTCCGGAAAGAGAGGAGGCGAGCAGGAGAAGAAGGAGAAGAGGACCGAAGACATTTCATTGTATCTAGTACGGTAGTAGCGGGTTAATGCAGATGATGCTCTAAGCTGGAGTGTCTTTTTTCTTTTTTTTTATCATTATTGTTTGCCTTTTCGTATCTATTAGAACTTATGAAATTCGAAGCTCAACTCAACTCAAAAGGAAAACTCGGAATGAAAATGAAGACCACAAATATCAGATTGGATCAGATCAGATCAGATCGGTAAGTACCTAGGTAGTAAGTAAGCTGATACCTATAGAGAATCAAGAATCAATCAATCTATCTACTATGTGCAATTGACATAGGTACCGTACCGAAACCCTCTTATCTATTGAGTGATGGATGGTTTGTTGGTGATGTGCAAAGGGGGGAAAAAATAAAAAAACGCCATAAGGAGGTGCAAAAAAAGGTCAGCGGATACAGATAGGTGGATAGATGGGATATTTTGAGAAATCTACAGACAATAAAGGACATCTCTTCTAGCGGACAGAACCCAAAATCAACAAATCAACAAATCAAAGCTCATCCTTGCGCTCGTTGGCATTGTCATTGGCATCATTTCCATTGCTGTTTCCATTCCCATTCTGGCACACTGCCGGCGTCGTGACGATCATCGAGTACACGCACTTCTCGTCCTCCATCACTTTGAGTATTTCGTTCTCCTCAGCACACTCGAGAATGACGGTCGTCGACCGGGCGGGACCATTCCAGCATGTCTGGCCGTTGGCGTATTCGAGGGCTGTCTTCTCTACTTGGTGGACTTCACCCGAGCTGTCGTTAACCTCGTCGACGAGGGTTGTGCCGATGCGGACAAAATTGCCCATCGTCACGGCCGCGCCGCCTTTCTTGGGGATCTGCTTCGTCTTCTCGAGGAAGCAGTGCTCGTACGTATACTCGCCTGAGTCCTTGGAGATGCAGACGCCCTTGAGCGGGCGGAAGACGCCGTCGGGGCCGTAGTCCTTCTCCAGATCGGCCTTGTGGTCGTTAATCGACCGGCGAGTGCCTGCGAGAGTTGACTTCTCTGAGTTCAGCCTGTCGCGAGCTTCGGTGACGGCCTTGGACTCGGTCGCTTCACCGGAAGCAGATCCAGCGATGATTCCACTCTCGGCGAGGAAGGACTTGAAAGAATGTAGCCCCCCTTCGACAAGTTCGACCAAGGACGGCGGGAAGAAGGAGAGAAGTTTGTGAACTGGTACACCATTAATTTCAAACTGGTCCTGTTTAGGGAAGCGAGAAACTCACCGCAATCCACCTCACCCTCTCCGTCATCCTCGTTCTCCCACTGTTCCCAGTTGATACCAGAGGTTTCGCTATCCGGTTTGGAGATCTCATCCAGGTCTCGATCCCGCGCGGCATCACCACTGTAATCCCCGGCCGTTCCCTTGGCGGCATACTCCTCCCAGCTGCGCACGGCGCGCTTGACGCCCTCGTCGTTAAAGTTGGGATTGTACTCATCTTTAAATTTGGACAGGATCTCTTCCAGCTCCTTCACGCGAGCACGACTCTCATCTCGCTGATTGCGAACCTCCACCAGAGCGTTTCGAAGCTCCTCGACACGGTCCTTTGCCAGCCCCGCTAGCACGTTGACCTTGCCCTTCTTTTTGGCGGTCTTACCCCGTTCCTGCTTCTGAAGTTTCTCGAGCTCGGCTTCCAGGTCCTTAATCTTGATCTCCTGCGCCTCGGCTTCCGCTTCGAGAACGGAAATCTGGTCTTCAATTTCCTTCGTCAATCTCCCGGCCTCGGCCACCAATTCCTTCTTTTTCTTCAATGCCGCCGTCAGAGATTTCTGCCTCTGCTCTTCTTGCTTCCGCCACTCCTTGCCAATCTCTTTGCACCGATCCTCGCACTTGACCCCACCGACATGCGCCCATTCATCGCTGCCGTCGCAGCATATGTCGTAGTCACAGATACCATCGTTTACCCTCTGGAACGGAAGGTACGCAGGCCTGTGGCCTTTGTTCTTGCAATAGAACCCCGGTAGAGCAGGGGTGATGTCGACATCGTCGCTCGCCGGGTGGTCAGAGGGAGTCAGGGGCGACAGACGCGATAGATGAGAGCAGGCCGAGGTTCCTGGCTCGTCACTTCCGTCCGGACAGTCGCAGTAGTCATCGTTCACGGAGGAGAACGGGATCGTAATTGAAGGGTGGGAAATGCAAGTAAACGTGGTCGTATCTTTGTAGTAGAATTTGGCAACTTCAGAAGAAGTGGGTCAGTAATTACATCGAACATATTATTCTAGAAGCAGCCTCGTTCAGCCGAATTGAGAGCTGGCGTGCTCAATCGACGAGAGTACATAGAAGTTGTCCGGCGGGTACATATCTGATTGTCTGTACTTACACTCAGGTGCGACGCCTCTGGGGCGCGAAGAGGCGTCATTCGAGGCGGCCCAGGTAGTAGAGCATGTCGCTATGCTCAACAGAATGAGCAAGTTCCCTGAACCCCTCATGATGTCTGCATTGAGCTTGGAAGTCAATGCAGTGCACTCACAGCGTGGCTGTCCAGGTGAGATCTGGACAACTCACTACCCCAGCTATCTGCGGGTCCCTGCTTAGTCATCAATCAGATGCAACGGCGCCATCTCCGCTTGTTTGCCGCAGGCCGTGGCAAGACATATCATCACTCTTATCAACATCAGGTGGGCGGTGTTTAGGAAAGTCTCAGCACAAGATGGGTAATGATGGCGGAAGGTAAGCCGAATTCATCCCTTAATCTTGAATCTGTTCTGTTCTGTAATAACTGACTGACACCTGCAGCATCCCAACCCGGCGCGAGCTCGTCCGCGAAGCTGCCCGCAACCCCTCCTCCTCGATGCAGGTAAAGGAGGCTCAGCGCGAGCAGCTCTCGCACCATTGGACAACCTGTCCGCTATCGCACAAGCCCCTCACCCGACCCATCGTCTCGGACTCGGTGGGAAACTTGTACAACAAAGACGCCATCCTGCGGTTCCTGCTCCCCGGCGAAGACGAGTCCGGAGGCATCATCTCGAAAGCAGATTGCGAAGAGATCCTGCAGGGGCGAGTGAAATCCCTCCGGGATGTGGTGGAGCTGCAGTTTGAGATTGACACCGAACACGTCCAAATCGACCGGAATCCTTGCAGTGGAAGGAGGAGCGAAAGGTGGATCTGCCCGATTACGACGAAGGAATTGGGCCCGAATGTGAAATCCGTCTATCTCGTGCCCTGCGGACATGTCTTTTCCGAGGAGGCGATCCGCGAAATGAAGGGTGACAAGTGCTTGACGGTGAGTTTTTTTTTTTCCCCTTCAGTATTTATAAAATGGAATGATCTACCTAACAATCCAACAGTGCAACGAACCCTACACAGAAGACAACGTCATCCCCATCCTCCCAACAAAGGAAGAAGAGAAACAACGCCTGATCGCTCGAGGCCACAAACTGGCCGAACAGGGCCTGACGCATTCCCTCAAGAAAGCATCCGGTTCGAAAAAGCGGAAGAAACATGCTGCTAATGGGGAATCTGCGGAATCATCATCATCATCGTCACAAACCCCCACAACGCAACCATCATCCTCACAATCGACTTCATCTAGCGCAGGAATCAAAAACGCCGCCACGGCAATGCTAACCGCCCGCGTCCTCGAAGAAGAAAACGAGAAAAAGAAGCGCCAGAAGATGATGGGGCGGAACGAGAACCTGCAGAGTCTGTTCCACAGTAATAACTCTAACAAAGAAAAGCCCAAAGATGGCGATTTTATGACTAGAGGGTATACGATTCCTGCTGGGGCGAGGAGATAAAAAAAAAAGCAATATCTTTTCTCGTCTCAGACCCCTCCTACGTACGTGGCTTGTCTTGACGGGGGAGAGGATTTTCATGGCATACTTTTTTTTTTCATTTGCTCCGGCTCTAGGTCTAGGAGGGGGCATTTAACGCACGCATTCTTCAAATTCGGACTCTTCTTTTGGCGTTGGTGTTGGAGTTCAGCATTCATGTACTGTATACCTGTATATACATACATCATTCGGAGAAATTTCCAAAGGGATCGGAAACGGGATCGATCATGATAAATAACGTTTTTTTTTCCCACTACACATTTCAGGTTAATATTAATATTACCTTCCGAGACTTACTATCATCAGATAGATAGAAATAATCAGAAGAATAATTCATCTTCTATTGTACACTACCCAAACAGGAAAAAAAATGAAGAGTATACCTAACCTATAGGCACAAGATTTATAGTATAATGTGACATTGTTCCATGAAGACAGATCTAGATTCACACCTGCATCTTCGAGGGTTTTTCTTTCTGTTTGTTCGTTATTGATTGCAGTTGAATCATTCAGTCATCAATAAGCCCCCTCCTCCGAAGCTCCGCCTCAATAATCTTCTTCCGTCCCAGCTCCTCATCCTCATGCGTCTTCGTGCGTCTGGTGCGGTAGATCTTGACGTTGGGCAGATTCTTCAGAGAACCTTTCATTGCGAGCTGGTCTGCCAGCTTCTTCGGTGGCGGGTTGATGACCTGCTCGATGTATTCGATTGCTTGCTTCACCGTTTTGATGGAGCTGATGACTGGGTCCGGGAAGTGGTAGCCGGTGAGTTGAGCGAATCGTTTCAGGAACTATGATATACAGTTAGCGAGAGCTGCGAGTGACGATGTGGAAGGCGGGGGACGCACAGCAAATTTCGTGGCGGGATCGGTCAACGAGATAGTGAGGAATCCCTTATCGCGAGGCCTGATGATTCCAAAGAAAGGCTGGGGGTGTCGGACGTCCTCCTCAATATCCTCCAGATCCTCCGGATCCTCCTCTTCAATGGCCTCAGGATCAACCGCCTCCTCCGAAGCCGCCTCCTTCGAAGCTGCTTCTTCTGAAGCCTCCTCCAGCTCGGGAGCACGGCCGACCTGCTCAAAGACATAGTAAAGAGTATCCTTGTAATTCTTGTTAGGGAAGACCAGGCGTCCGTCCAAGCTTCCACTGTCCTCGGCCGGCTGGATCTTGCATTTCCAGATCATCCTGAACACGGATCTCTCATGCTCGAGAATATCGCAGACAGCGGTCAGCGGCTTCTTCAGCTCGTGCATCAAGCACAACTCGACAGCGGTCTGGTGGGCAGCAAGCCGCAGATGCTCCTTCTTGACGAGCTTGCGGTCCGACACGAATCTGATACAGGCGGATTATCAGTCAATGCCGGTCAATTCAGCTGTCATGTAGATACTTACCCATGATATTCATCGGCTTCCGTGGGCGGAAAGTCAGACCACCGTCCGAGGTGTCCCATACGTTGAAGCCCATCCCATGTCGTTGCAGCTGTATATTCCTGAGGAGGTGCGACCTCTCCGGTCTCCACAGGTTGCTCAGCCGGAGCCTGCTCCTGCTCATCTTGTCCCCGAGTCCGCCTGCGAAAAGCCCTCTCAATGACACCCTCTCCTCCATAGGGATCCTTCAGACCGGGCGGGTTATCAGTGCCCCAAAGCTTGCGCCGCACCTTTTCAGTGAAGGGGGTGCTGTCTGAGGCATTGCGACGGGATTGCGGGTTCAGGGAAGCTCGGGGGAGAAACTCCTGCCTGCAATTCGAGCAGACATATAACGATGTGGACAGCCGGAGGGATGGAACCTCCAATGGCTGCAACAGCCGCACCGCCGGACGCATTGTTGCGGTGTTGCTTGCACTGGCTGGACAGGACGCTGCAAACTTTCCTTTCCGCAGGCGGCAGATTTGAAGCGCTCGATGTTGGTCAGCTTCTCCGACGCCGAAAGCGGTCTAACCAGAAATAGCAGCACCAGCCATCAATCACGTGAGTAGTAGATATTCTACTAGAAATGGAAAACTGATAGAAGTTACACAGATGCCAATGAATTAGTGAATTCGATAGAAATTATCGATCAAATATCTTCGAAACCTCTTCGTATATACATACTGAATTCAATTCATGCCTGTTCAGGACATTTCTTACGGCATCTAGTGTACTCCGTACAGTACTCATCATACATAACAGGCCAGCTTTGTCGAAACCATCGTCATTCAATAAAAAAAAAACGTACATCAAAACCATATATTTACTTCAATCATGAAAGGCATCCCGCGTTGATGTTTACTCCCGCACGAACAACCCTGCCATGCCCATTCCAGTGCCGATACACATACTCACAACACCCACCTCTTGCCCAGTTCTCTCCAACTCCGGCAACAAGGTCGCCACTTGCCTGGCACCAGTCGCACCCAGCGGGTGTCCTAGTGCGATGGCACCACCCTTGGGGTTGACCTTGGCTTCATCAATGCCCAGCTTCCGCACGCAATAGAGCGCTTGCGACGCGAAAGCCTCGTTGATTTCCCAGATTCCAACGTCAGAGATGTTCAGGCCAACGAGGTCGAGAAGCTTGGGGATCGCAGCAGCAGGGCCCACGCCCATCTCGTCTGGCGCGACACCCGCAACAGTGCTGGCAACCCATCGTCCCTTGATCGAGGAAGACAACCCAAGTTCAGTGGCGGTAGAGCGACGCATAAGTAGCGTAGCTGCGGCGCCATCACTGACCTGCGAGCTGTTTCCTGCCGTACTCGAGCCGTTCTCTGAAAATGCAGGCTTCAGAGCCGCCATCTTCTCGACAGACACATTGGCCCGCACACCGTCGTCCTTGGTGACCGTGATCTCCTTGGGAGGAGCATCCGGATTATCGGGGTCAAACCATTTTGTCGTCACGGGCACTATCTCCGCATCGAACAAGCCCGCTGCCTGCGCGGCAGCAGCTTTCTTGTGAGACTCGGCCGCAAAGGCATCCTGATCTGCTCTTGAGATGCCATACCGGCTGGCCACATTCTCGGACGTGATTCCCATTGGCATAATGCAGTCCCTGGCGTCCTTGGACGGCGACTCCTTCAATTCCGGCCACAACACGGTGGGAATGGCGCGGGAGCCGTAGTTTCGTGTCATTGACTCCATGCCTCCGCCGACACCCACGCTGATCGCTCCGGCACGGATCGCATTCGCGATTCCGGTGATGGCCGCCAATCCGGACGAACACTGTCGGTTGATGGTGTGGAATGGTACCGAGTGCGGGAAGCCAGCATGGATCTGAGCCATGCGGCCAGCTTTTGCACCGCCCAGCTCCTGGAGAACAGAGCCGATGGCAACATCTTCAATCAAGGCGGGATCAAGATTTGGGTTCGCGGCAAGGGTGGCGCGGAGAACGTGCGCAAGAAGCTCTTCCGGATATGCATCTTTGAAACCACCTTTCTTAGCACGGGTAATGGCGGTACGGACAGAGGAGAGGATGACAATATCTGAAGGAGATTTCTGGAGGACCTGTCGAAGGCCTCGC
Organism: Rasamsonia byssochlamydoides; assembly: GCF_041956645.1. Lineage (NCBI taxonomy): Eukaryota > Fungi > Ascomycota > Eurotiomycetes > Eurotiales > Trichocomaceae > Rasamsonia > Rasamsonia byssochlamydoides. The sequence continues at coordinate 194,034 of NW_027192397.1, read as the reverse complement.
GGGATAGGAGAAGCCATGAGGTGAAGAGGCTGTACCGGAAAGACCCTGAAGGACTGCTCAATTGGAGTGATATATATACAAAACACAAAGCAAATAGAATAACTGGCGCAACGGAGCTCAACGCAGAGCTCAGAAAAAAGATAAGAAAAAGTCGAGGTATAATGAAAGTAAAATACCTGCCGCTGGAGAAGCACACACAAACAGCTTCTCTGTCAATACAACACCCACATCGACTTTAGGGCGAAAGAGACTACTAATCCAGCGGAATTGAATCCTAAATATTGGCAGCAATCGGGGTGGAAACCGGGCATGGTGGAGAAGCTAAGGGCTTCCCCAGGGCCTTTCGGGTAAGGGCTATGCCGACAAGAAGTGCCGGGGAAGAGCTATCGCAGGAGGAATGGAAGTACCAAGCACCGAGTTAGTGAGCTTCCAGTTCCTTTCCTGATGCCTGCATCAACATTCCGGTGAGGCATTGGAAACGAACAGTGACTTGGTTGGCAATTCCATCAATCAAGATGGCTGGTCGTCTGGTGACTTGGCCAAAGGATGATGTCGCATCTAAAGGAAAAGAGAATAGTAGTTAATCATCATCAGGAAAAGCATTTCGGAAGCGGATGCGGGTGCGGGTGGTGACTGATGCAAGGATCGGGAGTTTCGTCGGGTAGCTAACCATCCAATCAGATTGTCGTAGCTGAAGGCACGTTGCCTCTCTTTATCATACGCCAAGACAACATCAGCGTGTGGAGATGGAATACTTATACAGTATGGAATGCAGGTATATTAATTCCATCTTGAAAATGTCGTTTGATTTCCAAAGATTACGAATTGTCTTAATTTTATGCGGACGCCCTCCCATGGCATCAAGTGCATCACCAGAATTGTAACCATCGAGTTCGCACTCAGACCTATTCTAGAGAATAAGTCGGACTTCAAAAGGAGAATTTAATCAGCGTGATCAAGTCTTGGCTAGAAGTAGAATGATGGGGTATAAAATACACGAAGGTAAGAAGAAAAAGGAGAAGGAGAAGACGAAGACGAAGAAAGAAGAGGAAACCAGTCATGCAAGGATCATATGCTACCTGCGTGACCAGCAAGCAGTACATGAATCATGAACGGATAATGTGGCTGTAATGCCCAGGCACCTTGAGTCGACATTTCTCGCAGTCGGCGCGATAGCCCATCGAAAAACTGATCTTGCCTTTGCCAGACGCTGCATTGCATCCCATGGCAGTCTCGTGCTTTGGGCCAGCTGGTCCGGCATTCTTCACCGGTCCACCTCCCACTGCGCTTCGTTCTGGTACCGATGAGCATTGGTTGTCAACGTCCATCGAAGGCGGTGAAGCTGGACAAACCAGCTTGTTGTGAAACGAGCCTCCGCTGTTTGTCTCAGTTCCTCTCATCCCGTCAGCCGCAGCATCTCCGCCTTCACTGATGGGGCTGGGGAGACGTCGACGTCGCCACCAATCCGTCTCTTCTTCCGTTTGGGGGCCGACCGCCGGCGTCTGTCCGAAACTGCAAGCATCTCCCATGATCTTGTCAGGATGCATGTTCAACGTGAAGTGACCGTGAATGGGAGTGGCAGTGCGCCCGCCGCTGATGTTGAGAGATTGATTGATAAGATGGTGAGGTATGGGCGACGGCTGGACACTTCCACATCCTCTGCTCCTTGCGCTGGCCGGCCATGGGGACAAGTTATCGCCGTTTACGAGCGGATTGGGATCGGCCATGTCGACATCCATGACAGTGTCGAGGGTCAGCATAGGCGGCCGACGGCTCTGTCGAGAGTGTCTCTGCTCGCGCCAGGGGCGATCGTTCTCATTTCCACCTTCGTCGTCTGATGAATCGATCGGCGTCAAGGAAGGTGAGAGGGAGCGAGGAAGGAACTGAGGATTCTGAGGGAAGAGAGGAATGCGCTCAGTAGAAGGGGAGGAAACAAATGGATCAGAACGGAGTTTCTATCCTGACGTCAGTATATGAAACAGGTCGATTATTTCTTCTTCTTCTTCTTCTTCTTCTTCTTTCATTGTTTTCGCCTGTTGCGTATAATAGGCAACTCGTGATGTGAGACGAAAGATGCTGTACCTTGCTTTCATGTCGTTCTTCAATGCAGACCTCATCCTCCTCCCTGCGGCGCTTGGCCACGGAGTTAAACATAAACATAGTATTTTACTTGTGAACGAAACAGTCTCGACTGAGCATCAAACTTGAAGAAAGTGGGCTCTTCTCAGGAACTGCCGGTGTTTTGGGGGAAAGAGAAACAAGCCACAGCAACCAGAACATAAGTACCTAGACTCGACGCACGGTCGTAGTAAGGAGAATCTGGGGGGGAAAGATGAACTGCAGAAGTGGAGGGATGCCCCAAAGACTCGATGCCGCAGCAGTCCCAACAAGGAAGGAGCAGCTGGGAGCTACAGGCTAGGGAAGCAGTTTCAGTAATGCATGATGAACGTCAGAGATGCGATCAGAGGACGAGGGTTGGAGGTTGCGGGCGCGAAGATGATGCAGGTGCGGGTGAGCGGGTGCTGTTTTGGTCACTAGCGCAGTCTCTGGCTGGCTGCTGCACGGCCCTGAAGGCGGCTCCGAGGTGAAGATTGCAATCTGGTGGGGGCTGGACGCAAGCAATTGGCCCTGCCTCGTGCCCGCTAAAAATAATGATCGCAGCTTAAATTAGTTAAGAAGAACAAGGCCGCATCGTCACAAGGGTAACAAGAAGCAGCACAAGGGGAAGATAGAGGGCCGTGACTCTGTGAGTTCTGTTTCTCGGCACATGCGAGAGACCTCGGCCTCGACTGGCGATTGCCAGACTGTCTAATCTTGAAACTGACCGGACCTATTAATAACTTACAGTTCCTGTATCCGGGATGGGAGTCTGAAGGCTCTCAAAATTATTTGACTCTGCATTAGTCCCTGTATCCAGCACTTGTGTTTATCCTCATATACAAGGTTTTCATGAAACCGCAGTATGACGCCATAGAACAGACTATTCCGTAGGGGGATATATGTAGCGGAGGTAGCTGCCGACTCCGGGCATCCTGCCACAGCGTAAATTTGACACAGCAAACTACAAGGGAGATAGTACGTGGGCTTCTTTAGACGAAGGAATTGGAGGCATGGCATATACATCATTCAACCGTTAGATTCATTGCTCTTGTCTCGTGGTCTAGAATAAAATTTCCCTGCAACACTGCGAGCTCCCATTGACGCAGGGTCATAGGATGATTCTCTAATCCGTAATGTATTACCAGTAATGTGATGGCAAGGCTGCCTGATTTCGGCCGTGCCTACAGCTTCATTTTATATGCTCCTGCCTGCTTCGTCTCTTGCCTATCTTTCTCTACGTTGCTGCTGACTTGACAACTTATCTGGTTGCTTATCGGCGGCCTCGTTCTTCACCGCCCGCTGAAATGTGGCCATCCTTGGCGTTTCTATTGGTCAATTCTGCCTGGCCCTCCGATTCTCTGCGGGGAGACACGGTAAAAAAAATTACATGACTTTGATCACCGTGACACAAAGAAGGCAGTTTTGACGTTTTTTTAGTCAAGACAGCCCCCAGCCTTCGTTCGACGTCCTGGGTCAGTTTCGGTAAGCCTCAATCGGTAGGTTTCCCTGGCTTTGCGATCCGTCTCCTTGTTCCTTGCCCTACCCTTGATTTTTCTTACCGCCGAGACCAAGGAACTGCCCCTCATCATCACATTTATTTCTAGGGCCAGCTGGAGCCTGACTCAATCAAAGCCCTGCCTTGGGACCTGCCGGAATAATTCTGCTTCTTTTATTCCTCTTCTCCGTATGCATCCGGAGAGACTGTGCCCGTTTATTAATTGCTGATTCCATTCTGCCTTCCAGATTCCCGTCGCGCACATTACTTAATAGCGATCCGCATAGTTCGCAATGCCTCTAGTGAAGCCCGAGCAGGAGGTGAACGAGGACACCCGCGGTATGCACCTTCCCTTCTGTTTTCAGTGCTATCTTCTCATTAACGAGGCTCACAGTCCTTGGTTATGATCCTTTGCTCTCTCCTCGCTTCATCCAGAACGAAATCCCCTCGGTGAGTCATACATACCCGATTGGTCCCGTAGCCCCCCCATCATAGTGCAGATGATATCGGCACGACGTGTGTGGGCGAGAAACAGCGCGTTAATTCTAACTATCGATATCTGTAGCCCCCGAGTTCTGTTGAGACTGTCCGGTCTGGCCGCAGGCAAGCCATCGAGATTATCGAGCAGCGCGATGACCGCTTACTGATCGTCTGCGGGCCATGCTCCATCCACGATCCTGAGACTGCCCTCGAGTATGCAAGCCGGCTGAAGGCCTTGTCAGAAAAGCTGTCTTCTGAACTGTGCATCATTATGCGCGCCTATCTGGAGAAGCCCCGCACGACCGTGGGGTGGAAGGGGCTCATCAATGACCCGGATATCGACGGGTCCTTCAACATCAACAAGGGACTTCGCATTTCGCGTAAGCTGTACGCTGATCTTACCAGCATGGGCATGCCCATTGCGAGCGAGATGCTCGACACCATCTCTCCGCAGTACCTCGCGGATCTTATCTCTCTGGGAGCAATTGGCGCTCGCACGACCGAATCACAGCTGCACCGGGAACTTGCCTCCGGACTGAGTTTCCCGATCGGATACAAGAACGGCACTGACGGAAATCTGGGCGTGGCTATCGATGCGATCGGTGCTGCCGCTCACCCGCATCACTTCCTGGGCGTCACCAAGGAAGGCTTGGCTGCTATCACCAAGACCTCCGGCAACGAGCACGGATTTGTGATCCTCCGTGGTGGTAACAAAGGCACCAACTACGACCGTGACAGTATCAAGGCTGCTCGGGAGGCGCTGCGCGCTCGGGGGCAGCGGGAGATCCTAATGGTGGATTGCTCGCACGGCAACTCCAAGAAGAACCACCTGAACCAGCCGATTGTCGCCAAGTGCGTCGCCGACCAGCTGCGCGAGGGCGAAGACGCCATCATCGGCGTCATGATCGAGTCGAATATCAACGAAGGCAACCAGAAAGTGCCACCGGAGGGTCCTTCCGGTCTGCGCAAGGGTGTCAGCATCACGGATGCTTGTATCAGCTGGGAGATGACGGTGGACGTGTTGGAGGATCTGGCTGATGCAGTGCGTGCTAGACGGGCGCTAAAAGCGTCCAAGACGAATGGAGCCAGCCATTAAACCAGTTGACTGGGTTGACTGGAACAGACTGTAGGCGCAATAAAATATAGACCAGTTAGCTAGCTGATCTGACCATTAATCCTGTTTCTCTGTCAGCTTCCCTGCTTGCCTGGTAGCAGTGCTTGCATGTACATCTCTTTCTTTTTTCTCTTCCTTTTTTTTTCTCTTCTTCCCTCACTCTTTGCAAAGAAAAATCGAGTGATTGAGTGGTTGATCTTTCTTATACAATGTAGAATTAAACAGCGGTTGGTTTATTTTCGACTTTCACTCCCCTGCCACCTACCTACCTCTTTCGCGGACCGGAATCTGGATAAAGATCAGGTTTAGGACCAGGACCAGGGAAATTCAACATTTTAAAAAAGCAGCAACAATAAGAGGGAGAGATGAAAGAAAGAGAGGAGGAGGAAGAAGAAGAAAGACAGGGCATAATGTACCAGGCACAGATGGGCGTTGTGTTGTGTCGTGCCTTCCTTACTTTACTTGCCTTCTTCCTTCCCTTCTTCCTTTTTTGTTTCTATGTATTCTACCCTACGCCGATAGGTAGATCCTGCTATCGCTTATTCTCATTTAGATACCGTCCAAAAGTGCGTAAGGAAAAAAAAAACAGAGATAGTAGTATGTATAATAGTGATGACATTTATTTACAGTATGCCATGTCCAAAGGAGGAAAGATATCACAATTACCTAAATTGTAATTGCTTCTGCTCTCTCCACCAAGACTACAATTATGTACAACTCAACTCAACTCACTGGGTAGGCATCAGATGCAATCGGAAGAGGTTCTTCAATGCCGTCATCATAAACTATATGCCAAAATCTCCGCCACCGCGATGAGCAGCAGTCCCTCCGTTCCCAACATGTCGGACAGGCCCAGCTGCGGGGGCAGGATCTGCGAACAGACCTGGCCCAGGTCCAGACGGGACGGGTCGCCCGGTCCGTCATGGGTGATGGCGTCGATGGCCAAGGCCCATGAGAGCGGGTTGTAGAGCATTCCCTCGTGTGTGTAGACGCCGCCGGCGGCCTGGCCGGCGCAGATCGCCTGCACCCAGTTGTTGGTGACGCCGACGCCGCGCGCGTCCTGGAGGAAGGCCGAGGAGGTGGTGGTTCCGCTCATCGGCTCGACGATCTCGTCGAAGGACGAGTAGAGGGTCGTTGTGGGCACGTACGCGGAATCACCGCCGTCGGCGCGCAGGGTCTCGATAAAGCTGGAATCGTAATACTGCTGCGCCAACGCGGGCGTGCAGACTACGCTGGGTAAGCCCGGGCAGGTGAGGAATGCTTCGACAGTGCCGTGGAAGTCCGGGCTGACGGCAATAAAGTCGGAGACCACGGTCCGGGTGGACGGCCAATATTTCAGTGCCCACTGCGTGTTGAGTCCGCCCTGAGACCACGAGATCACCGACACGTTGGACGAGGCGGAGATGCCGGAGATGTAGTTGATGGCATACGCGACGTACTCCGCATTGACCCGCACATCCCCCAGCGAGGCCTTCGGGATGTTTACCCAGACCGGATCCACGTTCACAGCACTGCCCAACTTGCTGAAGCTGAAATAGTACGTTACGCCTGCCGGGACGGCTGTTCCAGGGACGAGAATGACCGGAATCTTGCCGTTAGCACCGTAGGAAAACGACTCGGGAATGTAGATGGCCGCCCGAAGGGTGGCCTCATCGACGGAATAGGGGGCATCTCCGGATGATTTGGAAGGGTAGATGGGTGTGGCTGGAGACTTGGGGTTGTTATTGCTGTCGGAATTCAGAGAAAAGTCCGCATAGCCGTTCAGCAACTCCAGCAGAGAGCCCGTGAGTAGTCCCTGCGAAAGGAGCTCTTCGACAGCCTGTGCCAGGTCGGACACGCCGTTCTGGAAGATGCTCGAAATGGCGGAAAAAGCCGACTCGACGGAGCTTGAGGTTGAAGTCTGCTGAGTGGACTGACGCTGCTGGAGCTCGGACTTGATAGTGGCAGCCTTGTCAGATATGTCCTGGCCTGCCTTTGAGGAGTTGTCGGCCACAGTGGACAATACGCTCAATATATCGGACCCGTTAATGTTGGAGGCTGTACCTCGGCGATGGACAGCGGCAGACATGCCATCTTCTCCTCTATATGCTGCATTTGCCGGTCCAGCAACAGCAACGCAGAATAGGCAAGCACCCAGGCAAATCGAAAGAAGACGCATCTTCAAGGAGCTTGTTCTTTGTGTGGATCACAGGAGAAACATAAGCACCGGCCTGACGACCTGTTCTTGCGCGAAGCCTCCCAGGAGGCTCCAGAGGAGCTGGGGAGGCCATATTATGACTGAGCATGTTTAACGAGGAGTCATGAACCCAAGAACCGGTGACTAGAACGACGGGACAATCATATGCTAGACTGTGTAACTTTTTGTGTCTTGGGACTCTATTCCTCGGTATAAAGCTCGGGACTTGTGAGTCGAAAAGCCCATCTAAAACTATTTCGTGGGGAGGCAGCCATCATAACGTTTAGCCGCGTGACTTGGGGGTGGCAGCCAGCCTCTACCCAAGACAAGGACAAATTAGCATTGAGCGAACAAGAGAATAGACTTCCAACAGGGTTCAACGGTTCAAGACCGGCGAGGGGGAGAGAGGGGCCGCGAACTCGTATTCGTTGGAGCTTTCAGCCCAAAGAGATTGCTGGCCATGATGTGGGCAGAGGATGAGAACCCAGATGGTTGGTCAGGTCGTCACACCCGATGGCTGATACACCAATATGATCGACTGGGTAGGGACGGCGGCTAGGGCAAGAAATTGAGGAAGTTAATAGCGATTCCCGACATCGTCATCGTTATTACCGATGGGTGGGGATATCGTGAATCGAGCTAATCCTGGCTGACGATCATCAACAGATCGTGGTTCGTTCATGGGCAGAGGAAGGCGTGGATGGATAAACTACCACCACTGCCTTGTTCATTGGATTGAAGTAATGCAAAAGAACTGTTTTTTGGTATGGATAGAGAAAGAACTCGTCCATGCTGATGAGAAGGCATGCTCCGAGTTTGCCGCGGATACTAAGTGGAATAGTAAAGGGGAAGTGTGGAGAGAAGGGAAAACGCGGAGAAGGTTTGTGGAAACGCGGGGATAGTCCGAGCCTTCCTTATTAGGTGGTTTGGGGATCCCGATTAGCATTCCGTTGATCCGCAGGCAACACAACAATGGTGTCCTTAATTATTAATAAATAATTATTAAATAAACAACTCAATTGTCCACTATAGTTCACATATGATGATGAATCAACTCTGAAACAGTCAGTTGTAGAATTTCGAGATTCCTGGGTTGTTCATGCTCGACGCATGGGCCGCCATGCCATGCCTTTGCGCTGCACTAATAAGCAGGACAAGACTACTTCGTAGAAGAGTAGAAGTCCATTCTTGGGGACAGTGCAAATCCCGAACCGCCAAAAATTGGGAGCATCGAATGCTCCGCAGGGGAGCTATAATGATATTCTATGAGTCCAAAAAGAAGGGAAAGAAATCGCATATCATTTTCCCTTTTCCAGCTCAATAATGCGCCCAGATTCCCCTGGATCCGATCTCGGCCACATGTCCATCCGGATCCTCGAAATAGACGCTCTTCCCTCCGCGGTCCCAGTTCATGCGTCCAAGAATACGGACGCCCTGCTTCTGCAGGTGTGCATCCCAGTGCGCCACATCCTCCGGATCCTTGACCGCAAGACAGAAATGCTGCTTGAGTTGGACTCTGTCACCGTAACCCTGATTTTTTGACAGTAGTGAGGAAAGGATCGATTCGCTTGGCCCGTGACCGGGGATGACCCCTTTCGGAGTGTGGATATCTGAGGCCGTGGATCCCAACTGGAAGAGCAGAAGGGTTGTCGAACCGAGAGAGAAACCGGTCATCCGAGGCTATTTATTTATTAATCAGGTGAGAAAACCGGGAGTAAAAGACAGGGATATCCGATCATTCGATTATGTAGAGACGATGCCAGAACTCACCGATTCCATGAAAGGCTCAACCTTCAGAGCTTCTCTGTAGAAACGAGCAGACGCTGCGACATCACGCACGTAGAGGCAGGTCTCGAGGACATGGGACAGCGGAGGGAGAGCGGCAGAAGAAGACGATATGTCTGCTGTCATGATAGATGATGTCGGTCCTTTCCTCGCAGTACGGAGTACTGATTTTCTACCGAGCAAAGGTGTAGAATTGAGCGTGACGGCTCTAAACCGTAGATAGTGCATCTGAGGACGAGTACTCAGAGAAGACTTCGGAGCTTATAATGAAAGAATTCCAACAAGTCCGACGGGTGACATCTAGGTTAGTACGCTCGTCAGATCACGAGGCCACATCTAGACCGTTACATGTTTGTCATCCTGCATTATTATAGACGATAATAAATCCCTTGGGAGCATTAAACTCCTTGGATGAAAGGTTCCAGAGGCGCATCTCGTATTTCTTAAAAATTGGCTGGTTGGGTAATATTGATAGGCAAGTAAGGACGAATGCGGGGCCCTTCAACCGCATGACGTAACAATTCCTATTTTCTATGAGATCCACCATCTCTGAAACCAGCAAGCTGGTACATGCATACTGCAATGCAAATGAGATAGATATACCCGTTACCTACTTAATCTCAACGTCTATCTACTCATCAGTCCAGAGTTTTGACGATGATGCCTTGTGACAATCTCTTCATCATCACTCCTTCTTTTTCTTTCAGCACTATTAATCCAGCTAGGATTGTATTGTATTCAAGACTTGGCTATCACTTTTTCTCCAACGTTTTCGGATTATGCGCCACCGGATGTCCGTGCTGATCTTCGTAAAGGACCTATTATGACCAAGATATCGATCAATACGGCTGATGTGAGCCACCGGGCTGATATAGCAAGAGATAAACATGAAACGAAAACAAGGATAACGAGGCATAGGTACCCACCTTTGGCGGATTGCTGACGCCCTCCTCTCTCGCCTGCCTTTCGTCCATGACGATTTTTTCTACCTGAGGCGGAGATATATTGGTCAGTAATTGAACTGTATTCAGGTGAGATTATAGTGAGAGAATATTTTTATCTCTATAGACGCCAATATTCACAGGCAAATAAAGAGAGAGATACAAGGATACATACCACTCCCTCTCTCGTCCCGCCCCGGTACCGAGTCCAGACGTAATCTCCCTCCTGGATATCTTCGCCTTTCTCATCCTTGACGCGTTCGACGGACATGATGAAGTAAGTCTAGCCGTAGTATCAAGGAAGTAAAATAGTTGCCAGTTTTGTCTAGTTGTTAGAATTGCTATAATTGTTATTGTTGTGGTTATGTTGTCCCCCGACCTCAAGGCGCAAACAGTCCTGCGTTCTGGCAGGCTTGTGACTGTGACATCATGGTGATGTTTGTTTAACTTCTACAGGGTATTTACACATACGTGCATACATACTCCGTACGCAACGACAGATATGGGTATGCAATGATATACAGTGACAATTTCCCCCAGTAGAGGGAATTGTCTTTCGTATCGCTCTACAATGTAGTTAGTCATGGTCGTTCGGTCCCATGTTGGTTGAATTCTCAGGAAATCCTTCTATGGCAACCAAAAAGCGAATGTACCGTCTTGCAGTGGTAGAAAAGAAAATGCAACAAAAGGTACAGTGCAGACAGACAGACATACTAACTAGTAGGTAGCAGTCACTGTGGATTTGCTCATTCTGGAGGAAACTCTCGTCATGGCAGACTCCTTGCAGTAGGATACTCCCAAGAAACGAAACGCCTTTTGGTACTGTACAGATTCGCTGCTGGCTGGATGTTCGATGAAACAAGGTCGCAGTAACAACCCCTTCAAAAGCAATGGTACGGTTGATGCTGAAACGAGCTGAGCTGAGCTCGACGAGCGAGCGGATTGTCGGCTCTTCCGTCAAAAAGTCTTATTCTTGCATCAATTCTTGGCTCGTAGGATCTCAAGAGCCAAGAACCTAGGACTAGGTACCATATATCAAACGGTCATAGATCAGTGTTAAATGACATGCATACTATATGTATCATTGTTCAAGGTCCAGACTGCAACTTGCGAACGAATCAAGTGGCGAGCAGGGATGAGTCGCTAGGTAGGAGGTATCTAATGTGTTATGCCAACGACAGGAGAACCTCAAAGAGACTATCTAAGTCCTTGTATGCTGGAGATTAGGTGCCTTGCCTTCTTATTGGCTTTGTAGGTGCATAAACAGTGGACGCCCGGTTGCATATTGACAGACTACCTACCCCGATAGGCAATATTACTATCCCTACCTAGGTGACTGCCACCAACGTGTCTGGCTCTATGTACCAAATGAGGTACAGAGTAGCAGTAGTCAGGTGTATGTAACCTCTCCGATTCCTCTGATTCCTTCTGGATGATGGCAGCATGAATCTGAAGGAGTGCATATTCTAGGAAAAAAAAAACGGTCAGCATGGGATTGTCTAGACTGTACAGGGTCCATAGAGTTTCATCTACTCCGTACAGGAACACATAGCTATTGGACTGGATTCAGCTCGAGTGAGACACGGTCACAATAATGATAATAAATAAATAAATTGGCGGTGAGCTGGTGGGGGATCCATATTGACAAAGCTGTAAACCATCTATGCAGTCACATACAGAACTAATTAATTAATGGACTAATTAATACCTAATCTCCAGGCTCTTAGGGCTCAGATCTAACGGCTCTATCTTTTTGTTTTTACTACCTACCTAGGTAGATGCCTAAGTTAATTTCTTTTAGCCCTGCACGTGGACATCTGTTTCACCTAGCTTTGGGGGCAGAAACTGCCAATGATGATCAGAAGGGGAAATTACTCCGGACGTAGATCGTTATACTAGGTGCCTAGCATGTCTTTATCGATAGTCAATCCGAAACGCTTATCGGCCTGCCGGTAGGTAGCCTGGGGCACAGGGGTTCATCACACGCCGGGGGAAATGGGGGCGGAAGGAGTTCTCCACGAATCCGAATTGTTCGCCATGTATGGAGTACATACAGTGCATACGAAGGAGGATGAGGGAGGATGAGATACAAACCTGGTGGTGGCTGGAGAGTATTGCGGTCCAGAGGTATGTATGTACCTGCCTCCGTGAGGTATGTGTGGCTTGCACGGTGTACTTCCGTATCAGGTAGGGACTGTAGGGTTCGCAAATCATGACTAAGCTTGGGGAGTGTCAAGTGTGGAGTAGAAAGTACGGAGGAGAGTATTTGGTACCTAGGTAGGTGTCTGATTTTGTGGAGTTGTATTGCTCCGTTAACGGATTCGGAGCAGCGCCGTTAGGGTCGAGTTGCCGGTCGGAGCGGGGCCCCAATTCCGATGCAACAGTTACATGCCCGTCCGCCAGTTGCACTTCTCAATAGGAGAATCAGCGGCAGTCGGTCTGGTGTGAAGAACCAGGATCCTCTGCCTTTACACCTTTAGTACTCAATTATTATAAGAGACTAGATATGTCACCACTGTCAGAGCACCAATCGTGATAAGCAGGAGCAGTTGCAGGGAGGTGTGTTGTCTTGCCAAGAGACACAAGAGGCAAAGTATGGAGGAAAAAGATGAAAAAGAGTGGGCTGCCTGAACCGGTTCAATCCTGGCCAGACTGCCGTAAGTTAAGCAGGAAAATCCCATCCTTCCCCTTGCATTATGACATTCATACACCTTATCAGAATCAAATCATACCTATCAATTACGATTGTTGCCTGAGGCTGGGGCTCTGCCAAGAATGTAACTCTAACTTCCGCTGGCGCCTCATTATCCGTCGCCATGGGTCGCATGCTGAGCACGCGGCTGCCCGCCCGGAGAATAATATTATTAAATAACTGGGATGTAACTGTTCAGTCGGCACAACTCTAGACTCCAGATATATCTATATTATTAGGTCTATTACGCCATTACCATTGAGACTGCGCATCTGTGTTTGATCTGTAAACACTGCATCGAGCTGATTGAAACTGGCCAAGCCACTTGTCTCTCTCTGCTAATGTCCTACCCATGCAGCATGCCAATCACAAGACCTGAATCGCAGTCCCATACCAATGGTCGCCGAGAGAAATAATCACTATTATTGCGTCCGCGAGACGGATTCGCAGTCTTGGGGTTGATGTTACCTTGGGTTAGATAAGAGTCGTAGCCGGCGTAGGTATCGTCAAGCCATGATTAGGGTTGAGCCCTCTCGAGTCCAGAGCTGCAAGATTGGGATCACCGCCACGCACGCATTCTATTAATTCGATTAATTATTCTTCATCTGTCGTAAATCGTAATAATTTGTACAGAGTATGGAGTAGTCTGCTCCGCTCCGGTAATTCATCCCCGTGATCACCAGTGGTTTGGCCCAGGCATACCTTCCTCTCCGGGAATCGACCTGGCGATGCCACCATCCCCGGTTGGCGCTGGCGGATGCTACCGCAGGGCCCGGCTGCAACTCTGCCATACTGCAGACCCATCGCCCCCGCCACTATTCATAGTTTCATAGTTTCATCATGCCAGACACGAAGCTTGTTGCACTGCCAGAGGCAATCAACAGTCAATGTTGTTGGACTGGTCCAGGAGAGCACAGAACTGTCGTTGCAATCCGCCGTGTCCTTCCAATAATAGAGCAACGACCTCGTTACGGATCGCGCCTAATTCTCTGCATTCCTCCTGCGATCTCGTTTTCTTTCCCTTTTCCCTTTTCCTTTCTTATTCGAGCATGGTCGATCCTCCCTGCAACCCTTCCGTCCCACTTGTCCGATCGGCGCCCCCTTCGTTTAGAGTCCTCGACTCTAGTCAGATCATCGCGTGTCCTGCTCCAGACTCCAGTCACAGCGAGTGCTGTTCGTCATCGGCCCTGAGTCCGTCGCAGACGCAGACGCTGCCGTGTCCCCTTCGTGACCATCTGCGACCTTGCCGACGGTCCATGATGGTTCTTCCTGTGGAGTAGACGCATCATCTTTTCCTGCATGCACCTATTATCCAACGCTGCGGTAGCGTCCTGTCCAGTGTTTATATGCCAGTCAATCCCATACTCTATACAGCATCTCTACATCCCTCTTCTTCGCCCCTTCTGCGTGCAGTCGCTAGAAGCACGTCGAGAAACGGTGATCGATCTTCCATCCCTGTCCATTCCCGATCTCCACCATTCTGGGGAAAAGCAAAACACGATCTTTCCGCCAGTGCTACCTTAGTCCGTCGTACGGAGTACATACTACGACTCTCCCGCATGACCGACGTTGCTCCCTCCATTGGCGCCTTTTTCTTCTTTGAATCCTCATTATCTTTATCTTAAACTTAATAAATCCCTTCTATGTCCCTAGCACTGGACGTGAGATCTCTTCCATAGTCTCCGCGAACCATCCGTTCCCCGCCCTGTTTCTCCGCCAGGAACCCCATCCGCCCGCCCGGAAGGAAGGCGCGCGCCGGTCTCTCTGTTTTGCCTCGCTTAGCTACCTACCCTACCGTCTTCATGGCCGCGCCGCTCGTTAAGGTACTGCACCGAATGAAGGAGCTCTTCCATAACATTGTCGCTGCATTAGAGGCCGTGATTCTATTTCCCTCTCTCTTTCGAGACTCGTCCCGCCGGAAATGGAGGAGGTCCTTCCGCGGGTCTCGGTGGCCGCGTCGCTCGCTCGATGACTTTGGCCATGAGATCGATCGCCTTTTCAGCGCTCCCTTGGGGTTGCAGAACATGCTGGCCATGTCGGAAAAGACCCGCGAACAACTCAAGGCATGTCTACAGTCCAGTCCCGTCTGCATGCTTCCGTCGTACAACCATGCCCTGCCCACCGGGAAGGAGAAGGGGACATACTTGGCGTTAGACGTCGGGGGATCGACTTTCCGCGTGGCGCTGATTGAACTGTGTGGGAGAGAGGAAGGAATGAAGATCTTGCAAGTGGCGTCCTCGCCAATTGACAACACAGTGAAGTCGCTGGAGGGCACCGACTTCTTCGACTGGATGGCCGAGAAGATTGACTCCATGTTGGCCAGTGTGGATGAGCAATACGGCCGTGACAGCAAGACGCCTCTAGCTCTGGGCCTGTCGTGGTCCTTTCCAATCGACCAAACTTCGATCAGCAGCGGACGGGTGATCCACATGGGCAAGGGGTTCCTATGTTCCAACGGTACCGTCGGGCAGGAGTTAGGTGACTTGATCATCCAGTCGTGTCGGAAACGAGGCCTCAACGTGCGCGTGGATGCCATTGTGAACGACAGTTCGGCTACGCTTCTGTCTCGCGCCTACGTCGACCCGAAGACTCGCATGTCGCTCATTCTCGGAACGGGAACCAACGTTGCGGTCCATTTCCCCGTCCACGAGATTGCTCTGAGCAAGTTTGGTGTTCGGCCCCAGAGTTGGTTTGATCGGGCCAAGCATGTGATCATTAACAGCGAGCTCAGCATGTTCGGCGGCGGTATCCTTCCGATGACGCGCTGGGATGAAGTGCTCAATCGCACCCACCTCCGGCCGGACTACCAACCCCTCGAATATATGGTCACCGGTCGCTATCTCGGTGAAATCGTGCGTCTCATCATCGTCGAAGCGGTCGAGACGGCAGGTCTGTTTGGGGGAGAGCTGCCTCACTCCATGCGAGAACCCTATTCCTTTGATACCGCTATTGTTGCCTTCCTTGAGGCTGACACCTCCCCGTCGCTCGCACCGTCTGCTGCTCTTCTCCAGAAGGAGCATACCTTCCATACTACCCCCTCCACGGAGGATCTCACCTTCCTTCGCCGGGTCTGCACTTTCGTGTCCAGACGAGCCGCGGGCTACTTGGCCACCGCCATTCATAGCATGTGGTGCTTGCGGAATGACGCCGAGTTTCCCACCACATCGACCACGACCGTTCCATCTGCAAAGAAGACGGAGCCACTTACGCAAGAAGTCACGGTGATGGAGATCGAAGAGCCCTCCAAGAGCTTGAGTATTGCATGTGACGGCAGCGTGATCAACAAGTACCCTGGCTTCCGGGACCAGTGTCAAGCCTACCTGGACATGCTTACTCGCCACACGGACGCCGGCCCTGAAACGGTCGACCTCAGCGCCAAACCGTCAATCAGCCTGGAACTCGCGCCGGAGAGTGCTATCTTTGGAGCCGCCGTTGCCGTCGCCGTCGCCCTTGACGAGAAGCAAGCCGAAGCGACGGCTAACGGTGAAGTCTAAGTTTTTTAGTTTTCATTTCCCACGTCTCTTCATGAATACCCTATTTCCGGTCTCATTTGCTTTGCCATCAAACTCTCGGCATATTCAATGTTCTCTCCATTTCACTTCACGAGGAGCCTCAGTAAGGCATGTATGAGTTTCTGCTTTTTGATTCGCATAATCGGGTGTTTTCGCGTTAAAGGGGGTTTTGTCGGGACTGCATGCTTCTCCATCTGAGCAAGTCTGGGTTGTAGTTGCTCGGTTTAGCCAGCATCGGCATTATTTTCTTTACTATTCTCTAATGTGTCCTTCATGCACATAATTTCTTGTCTTTTTCTTCCCTTGACCAGCATTCTCAATTTCACGGATTGGACTGGATCAGCGAACTATCATCGATAGACTGGTGATCATACACTGGAGAGCCTCATATGGCGCCCAACGGCGTACGTGAACTGAACCAGAAGATATATGGAAATGAAATGCAAGATCTTGCAAGCTGCATGGATCTTACGGTTGATTCCTTGGCTGGAAACTTGCGCAGGCGGAGGTGATGGTATTGGAGCATGTAACTCCCCTCCCATGGAGATCGTATTACATAAGATGAAACCAAGGCAGGAAATAAAAAGATGGGTATTCTGAACGGTCCTCGTTCAATCCTTGCACAGATCTTGCAAAAGTTCCAGCATCCGGCGCTGTAACGTAAGCAACTCCACCTTCGAAATCATCGTCGTCGTCTCTTTCCTCTCCGCTGTCGTCGGAGCGGAGGCTGAGGCTGATGCTGCACCTAATAATAACGGGTCTGACGACCTGAGTTCATCTGCTCTGTCCTTCTTTTTGTCTTCCGGAGCGATCAAGCTCGGCTTAATGGCAAAGAACGGGATACCTAGATTGCGCAATTCGGACTCCATTGCCTTGGACATGTCGACGGATGCTTTGTAGACTTTTGCGTCGTAGTGCTTGAGCTCGGCTTCGTTTTCTTTTTTTTCGGTCTGCGGAAATGGGATTTGGTTTGTGATGAGTCAATTCTTTCTCTGTGAACGAAATGTCTGTCTGCAACGCAACGTACCGATCCTTCTTTGCTGCTGCTTGGAGTGACTGGTGCGCCGACGGATCTCCTGAGAGTGGAAAGGAGAAAAAACAGACGATATCAGTATGATGCACTTGCCAATGGAGTTACTTCATTTTCAGAAAAGAGAGAGACAGAGGGGATAATTCCACTCACAAAACCTCATCCAACTGCTTCTTCTTCTCCACTCGGGCCTTCTGCTTCGCTATCAAGGCTTCTCGGCCCTGCCACCATTGCTTCTCGTGCTCGTGCTGACTGCGAATCAGTCGTCGGATTCGACTCTGCAGCGCTTCGTTCTGTGCCACCGCTCTCATGACATGTTTCAATGCTGCGGGCCAGGTTGTGATCGTGGAGGGGTCATTGGTGTTTCCGCTTGCTCGGTTGGAGGTCGCTGCGGTAGAAGCAGAAGGGATAGTCTGCGGGAATTGTGAATGCTGAGGCTGAGGCTGAGGCTGATTGATCACGTCCGAAGGCTCATATTCGTCTTCATCCTTCTGCGGAGCGTCCGCGCTCTGTGGGTGGTGAAAGTGAGAGGTGACGTTACTGTTGAAAGTCTGACTCGGGGTTGTCGACGAAGGAGCTGCAGTAGAAGGAGGAGCAAATTTCGATAGAGTTTTGAGGACTGCGGACAGATCTGGGTTGTTGTATCCGTTTGATGATGCCATAGTCTTGTTCTTGTCTTGTCATCGGTGAGACGGTGATCTTTCTAAGAAGGTAGAGGGATTGGCTGCAAGCCAATAGTACGAGTCAGACGACCTCTTGTTATTTTTATTCGCAATTGTTCAGCTGTCAGTCCTGCCTACCATGGCATCTGACTTCAAGCTATTAAGCTACCTACCGAATGGAGATGTCTTCCGACGCGGATGGGCGGGCATGTCAGGCCAGGCTTGGCTTTCGTCGGCGTGACTGGAGGCCCCTCTAAAAATTTAGTTCACCTCAAACATCACCTCAGCTAGCTCTGGCTCAGCACAGCTTTGTCGCCCGCAATTCCAACTCATACTGCTCAATTGCCTTTGCTTATGCCTATGTAACGCATTTGGAAAGGAATTTCTGATCAATCAAGGAAACATACTGCAGCTTTGCTGCTGCTGGCAACGACCAACACAATGTCTCGCTCCGCCGCCGACGCGACGAGATTCACGGCCACGGGGCCATATGTCAATTCCAAAGCGGCCAGTCCATCGGCCATCCCATACCGACTCCCCGGAGCGAAGTCCAACAAGCCCAGTTCGAGCTCCGGTGCGAAGCAGCAACCGGAGGAGACGCCCCGGCAGAAGGTGGAACGGCTCCGTGCGGAAGCCCGAGCTGCTCGACTCGCGCAGTCGACGTCGCGGGTCGACCGGATTATCGAGGTAGGACGGAATGTAGCAAATAAAGCTCACAAGGCGATGATATACACGCTTATTGCGGCTTCCGGTGTGTATCCCTTCCAGTCCGATGGCAATTGAGCTCCTCGGCACAACACCCGAATATACTTATACCTAGTTTTACTTACAATACTTCTTGGCTAGGTGTCTGTGGCGCTCTCACTCTCTACTCCGTTGTATCCTTGACCCTCTACAACCGTCGGCAGCGTGCTCTGTGGCTGGACCGACAGCTCGAACAACTCCAGCAAGCGCGATTAGCATATGCCAATGGCACGGCGACGCCAGAGCAGCTGGAGATCCTCCGGAACGAAAAGATTGGCGAAATCGAGAAACAAAAGAAGGAAGAAGAGAGGCAGAAACGATGGTATAACAGGGCCAAACGCTACCTATTTGAAGGGTTAAAGAAGGAAGAAACCCCTGATGGAGTCACTACTACTACTATAACAACTGAGAATGCCATGACAGAGGGCAAGGTCGGGGTCCTCGAAGCGCTCAATGCGAAGAAGGCAGAAGAAGTATCTGCCGCCACGAATAATACTGCATCAGCAGCAGCAGCATTTACTCCTCAGCCCGGGCCTCTCGACCGTCTAGCTGAGAATGCAGAAACGACAGCCAAGCAATCGGCACGAGGCTGGATGAGCTGGATATGGCGATAGACGAGTGGCCAGAAGCAAAGAATAAAAATAGCAAGGGTCTTTTCATCAGGAGTATTTCCTCTGTGTATTTTATATTTCTGCGCTATCCAATGCATTTCTCTTTATTCCCGTATAATTGAGGAGTAATATGTCCTTTTTTCCCCTTGCTCGTCTCTATAATCTCCATTCCACCACCACCTCCTCCTTCTCCTCGTCTTCCTCCGCCTTCTCTTCCACCTCCTTCTCTGACTTTTTTTTTCCTTTTTCATCCTCTGTATGAATCGGAACGTGAACCTGAACTGATCTGAACTGATTTGAACTGAACTTGTGGCGTCTCTTATTTATTCTCGTTTCATGTCTTTTGTTTTGGACAAGGGATTGCCTTTTTTTTTTGTTTGTTTTGTTTACTTGTTTGTTCTGACGACACATCGTTATTATCAGACTGTATATTGAGAGAGAGAGACTGACTGACTGACTGAGCGAGTGAGTGAGTGTGGGTGTGTATGTGGATGAGTGTATGTATGTACATTACATACATATAAACTTCTGACTAGCCTCATTGCCATTGCCATTGGCATTGCACATTCCACATTCCACCGCGGATGATTTTTGTGTTTGATTTTTGGTTTTCTCATGTATGTATATCGCCAGCAGATAGGTTTATCGTAGGTAGGTAGGTAGCTAGCTAGGTAACCAAGCAATCAAGTGGTCTGAATCAATCAATCGATCAGATAGGCAGATATCTAATCTAATGTAATGTCCGTAAGTGGGGTCCTGGGATAGGATAGGATAGGATAGGACACTGCAGTCAGACAGGCAGGCGTCCTGATTTGTATGCATTCTGTTGTTGAAATGAAACCGAAACTGAGACTGCCCTCCGGTTTCAGATCAATAAATAGGTAGGTAGGTAAGAAGGAGCAAACACCTGGTGGAGATGATTGAGTGGCATACCTACAGAAAGGGAGGAAGAAGAGATGAAGACGTGAAGACGAGCTTCATTTCTCATGCTTTCTATATATACCGCAGCACCGCTATCGCTGTACAGGTACAGGTACAGTACAGTACATAAACACAGGCCATTGACTGACTGACTACTGACTGATGGGTATATTCATTCATTCATCCACAACAATTCTTCGTAGAAAACGCGAGGATATGAAATGGAAAAACATCACATCAGACTCGTCCGGCCGCCAATCTCGCGCGCCCCCTCGCCAGTCGGCATCTCGCCGTTCCGGCCTACTACGAATTCTCGGTATATGGCCTCTAGACGCTTCCGCTCGCGCTCGCTGAGCGAGCAGCGTGTCGTCGCGAGTGAGCGCTCGATGTGCTCCCAGCCGATGACGACCTCTTCGCGAGGTTCGCCGTTCTCGGCTGTGCCGTTGGTGGTTGCAGGCTGCTCAGCACCAGACGCATCCGCCGTTCCGTGTTCCAGCTGCCGTTGGCGTCTGCGAGCTTGTTTCAAGGCTTCGAGTTTGGCGGCCACGACGGCTGGCGGGGTCAGCGCCGGCTTCGTAGTAGAGTGGTTAGGAGAAGACGCCGCATTTGCTTCCTCTTCAGAGTACAGAAACTGGATGAACGATTTGCTGGATGGCTCGGTTCCATGCCTGAAACTACTGCCCGTCTTCTTGGGCTCCGTAGGCAATGATGATGAGCGGTCACCCAGAAGGTCATGGATGGCTTCGAGATGCGCGTTGTAGACGACCGCCTGGATATCGGCTCCAGAATACCCCTCTGTCCGAGAGGCGATTTCGCCAATGCGAGATTTCACCTCGTCGCTCAGGTTGAGCTTCTTACTGACAGTCTTGATGATGTCAATGCGGTCATCATGCGAGGGCATGTCGCAGAGCAACGATTTATCCAGACGGCCTGGGCGCAGCAATGCAGGATCGATCAGGTCCGGTCGAGACGTAGCGGCCAAAACGTACACGCCTGACAGACCTTCTGCACCGTCCATCTGCGTCAGAAGCTGGTTCACCACGCGGTCCGTGACCCCCGTCGAGTCATGGCCACGTTTGGGTGCAATACTGTCGAACTCGTCGAAGAACAAGATGCACGGTTTGGCAGCCTGGGCGCGCTCGAAGAGGTCTCGCACGCTCTTCTCACTCGCTCCGATGTATTTGTTTAGGATCTCGGGACCCTTGACACTGATGAAGTTCAACCCGCACTCGCCTGCTACCGCGCTGGCAAGTAATGTCTTGCCGCAGCCCGGAAAGCCGTACAGGAGCAAGCCCGACCGTAGCCGGAGAGGACACTGAGCAAAAATCGGCGCATACTTCGTCGGGTATTGTAAGGTTTCCAGAAGCGTCTGCCGCGTGCTATGGAGACCGCCAATGGAAGAGAAGGTTGTTGATGAAGAAGTGAGGGTGACATTGCGAAGTGACGCTGGAGTGAAGCCCTTCAGAGCACGCTCGAAGTCCTCGCTCTTCAAAGTGATTGTTGTTGAGTTCTCTGAGGTGTCCTGCACAGACCGGATCAACGCTTCATTTCTAGCACGAGCAACCAACAGCACCAGATCTCCGGGCATATACCCGTCCGTCTTGCCAGCCAAGTCAAGAAAATCCACATCTCGTGCCAAGACAAACCCATCGGCCCCAGAGGAATTGGGGCGACTCCCAGGATTTGAAGGGTCAAGCCAGGAATCTTGCGTTGATGTGCTCATGTTCCGAGCATGACCGTGACCGTTGAGCGTGCTCATGCCTTTGTCCTGGCTGGTCAGTTTTTCTAAGACCTTCCGACGGCCTTCCTTGTCAGGAGCCTTCAGATTCAAGATTTCTCGTACAACATGACCACCGACGATAATGTTGTTCAAGGACTCCTTGGACTGCGCCGTGGCCAGCAGCACCACAGAGGAGCTCATAGTGCAGTGTTCCCGGACTATGGAACACACAAGCTCGCTGACCTGACGACTCCTTCCGTTCTCTCCTCCCACTTGGAGCTCGGTCTCGACAGGACACAGCTTGTCAAGGTCATCAAGTATTACGAGGGATCGGCCGCCAAGACGTGCACACCACGAAGCAGACATAAAGAGTCGGTTGAGAGTCTCCTTGATAGTGGAAACCCTTGTCTCATCCGTGACTAGCTTGCGACAGGAGAAATAAGAAACGTGGAACAGATACTCTTCCCGCAACCGACTCCCCAAGAGATGGCAGAGCGTCGTCTTACCGGATCCCAGGCCACCTGTCACGAGAATGGAGGACGACCGGGTCAGATTCGTAAGACTCTGAGTGATCAGCGAATCGATGCCTACCATCTCCGGCGCGGAGGTGGGTATTGGTTCTTCTCCTGTAATCGTTGACAGTGTCTGATCAGTCGGCCGCGGTATCTCGGGCTGCACGTCGATATTGAACTTGCTCTCCGACCCTAGGAACCATCCAAATGCTGTTCCATCTTCTGAGCTCCTGAGGGGCGGATCAAAGCGAACAATACCACCCTCAAAACCGGCCGTGGAAATCTGATTATCTACCTTTGGGAGGATCATCCCATCTGTGAGAGGGCCTGACATAAGCCCGACATCCGAGCCAGGGCTTCCGTAGGTGATCTTGATACGCTCCGCCAAAGCGTTTCGCGAAGCAGAAGTATCGCCTCCGAATTTTAACCCGTCTTTCTTCTTCGACGCATCAGATGTGAAGGGGTATATCTTGAGGGACTTGACAGCAGATCGAGCCAGCTGGGAAGGTGCTGCCTCAACCCGCACGATACCACCCACCATGCCTGACGAGTTTAAAGCCATACACAGAAGGGATGATATGGCAACATGTCGGCTGTCAGGAGCGTCGTCCCATGGTATGACCTTGGCGACGAGTTTGGTCGCCGGCTTGCCAGATTCGCTGGGCTCTTGCTCTTTTTGCTGTAATTGTTGTTGAGGATCTACAGGAGCTTGCAGACCGGCTGGTTGAACAACCGAAACAGCAACCCACTCACTTCCACGAAGCTCGTTAGTCGCAAGTACGTCTCGGTCAATCCACACTCGCAACCCATCATTGACGTGGTCGTCTGCGCCTTCATCGAACCACTCATCGACAAATTGGCGGTCCACACCTCTGAGATAAACTGCTCCACGGTCAGATGACTCTGAGCGACTGATCTTTGGTCTCACTGTACTGGTGGTACTTCTCCCCCCGACGCTTTTACGGCCGGTGCTCGTCGTACTTCGGTTCTCTCCTCGATTGGCTTTTCCCGATTTTGGACGAACTTTTGGCGCAACAATCACTTCGGCGTCCGGCGCGATCTTGGCGAAGGCGGATGTGGCTGCTGGCGCGGGGGTGAGCGAGGTGATGACGATATTGGCTGTCGATGTGGGAGAGAGGTGTAACGTGAGTGGATGTATATGTTCTGCCTGTCCTGAGGACAAACCGTCGTAGCCAGGATTCGGCAAAGCGCGGATCTGAGAGAGGAGGTTCAGTTCGAGGAAGGTCGCATGGAGCTCAATAACTAATAAGAAGTCAGCCATTGTTCAGATGAGCCTTGTCCAGGTTTATTTCATACTCTCCCAGTCTGCAGGAGTCAACGGCTCAATGTTGACGGTGTGGGCTACCGGAGGGTCAAGATGCACAAACAATCCAACCTGTAGTGTTGTCAGAAATTACAAAGTTCACCGCAAGTCGCCATCTCTTACCTTTTGCCCTTCTGTCAATCCGAGCACCCTTCCGAATGTGGTATCTATCTCGACAACCGCCACTTCGTGTTCCCTGGCAGAGGAACCTCCGCTGATTCCGTCTTTGCCGACCACCGGTGCCAGCTTGCGCTTGCTGGGCATTCCTGTCCACCCCAGGTACGATGATCGTTGCGTGGGGCCGCTGTTGGACTGGGAGCCCGGCCAGCTGACGGACGAACGGTACTGCAGCTCGACAATAACATTCTGCGCAGCCTAAAGCGAATATCAGCAGAAGTATATAGCAAAGATTATCCTGAACTTACCGCGTTGGCATTGACCAGCAGAGAGACGAGCGAGGAAGGCAAATTGACAAGGCAGTTCTTGAGTGGCACCAAGGCAACCTCGGCGGTTATGGAGGGTTTCCTGCTGGGAGCCATCACAGAAGAAAGTAGACAGTCTCCTTTTGCAGACACATTCGAACGACTGACTCGGATCTATCAGCGAAGGGAGCAGAAGAGCTTAAGGGATCGTCGTGTCCTCTCCGAACTGCTCAGCAACACGCTCCAACTCCGCATGTTCCCCGGCACTCCACCACAGCTACTCCGCGGCCCGTTATGACTGGCTAACAGATGTCTGCCGAAGATTCAGTACCGCGTCGGACCGAGACTTATTCCGTTCCGTCACACGTGTTCTCAGACTAGTCCGATTTGGGACTGGCGCCAATTAAGAAATGCTCGACGCGTTGACGTGTCGCGACGCGTCAAAAGAGCTACAGCAATAATGTCCGTGCAGCGGAATCTCCAACCTCCGATTTCTGCTGCAGCCCTTCGATGCCGGTTATAACATACCCTCCACTTTAACACTCTAATTTCTGATATATTGGCGCACACAATCACTTCATCCCTGGCGCCATAATGGCTCTGCTCCAATACCCCGCGCCGGTTGACTACGCCGCGCAGCAGGAGGCTTTCAAGGATTTCCTCAAGCACTTCAAGTCCTTCGAATCGGCATCAGAGGCGGCTGCGACAGAAGCCATTGAAGACCTACACATTGACGGCGATCGCACGAGCGATGAATATGATTTCATGGACGATGCGGAGGATGGAGAGGGTGCGCAGACGTCAGGCAGGACCGCGCGAAGACGGCGGGAACCGAAACATAAATACATGCAGATGCTGCAGGAAGTTGCGGATCGGGAACGCTCACATATCCTAATCGAACTGGATGATCTAGAGACGGTGGGTTGGCCGTGTACTTTATTGATTTCTAACTTCTCATGTCTGACTTCTGGTGTATACAGTTCGAAAAATCACTTCCCGATGATGCAAATCTCAAACTAGTGGAGTCAATCCAGAAGAACACGAAGCGCTACATCGACGTCTTTTCGGACGCCGTAGATGCAGTCATGCCCAAGGAGACGAAGGAGATATCGTGAGTGATGTCTTGACTCGTGGACGGGGTTGGGGAATGTGTTGCTGACCTCGCACAGCTTCAAGGATGATGTGTTGGATATTATCATGTCTCAGCGTGAGAAGCGCAACGAGACCATGGCAATGGCTGCGGAAGCTGACATGGATGCCTCGATGCCCCCTTCGATGTTCCCGCCTGAACTCACCCGAAGATACACTCTCACCTTCAAACCTCTGACCCCGTCCGGATCCAGCAGTGACCGGAGCCCAAAGGCACTTGCTGTCCGTCAGGTGCGCGGAGAGCACCTCGGTAGCCTCATAACAGTGAGGGGAATCGTGACTCGTGTATCAGATGTCAAGCCCGCTGTGAAGATCAACGCATATACCTGCGATCGATGTGGAAGTGAAGTTTTCCAGCCTATTACCACCAAGCAGTTCCTTCCCATGACGGAATGTCCTTCTCCCGAGTGCACAGCAAACAACACCAAGGGCCAATTGTTCCTTTCTACTCGAGCATCTAAATTTGTTCCGTTCCAGGAGGTGAAGATCCAGGAAATGGCAGATCAGGTCCCCGTGGGCCACATCCCCCGGACTCTCACTGTGCACTGCAACGGAAGTTTGGTGCGGCAGATGAATCCCGGTGATATTGTCGACGTCGCCGGCATTTTCCTTCCAACTCCATACACTGGTTTCAAGGCAATTCGTGCGGGTCTGCTGACCGATACGTACCTGGAAGCCCAATACATCACTCAACACAAGAAGGCCTATGATAACATGGCAATGGATAGCCGAACGCTACGCCGGATTGAGCAGTACAAGAACTCGGGCAACATGTACGAGTATCTGGCTAGGTCTATCGCTCCTGAGATCTACGGTCACCTTGACGTGAAGAAGGCTCTCCTTCTGCTGTTGATCGGAGGAGTGAACAAGGAAATGGGAGACGGCATGCACATCCGTGGAGACATCAACATTTGCCTGATGGGTGATCCTGGTGTGGCCAAATCCCAGTTGCTCAGATACATCTGCAAAGTTGCGCCCCGGGGTATTTACACGAGCGGTCGTGGAAGCAGTGG
The DNA here is from genome assembly GCF_041956645.1 of Rasamsonia byssochlamydoides. Lineage (NCBI taxonomy): Eukaryota > Fungi > Ascomycota > Eurotiomycetes > Eurotiales > Trichocomaceae > Rasamsonia > Rasamsonia byssochlamydoides. The sequence continues at coordinate 167,631 of NW_027192397.1, read as the reverse complement.
CGTTGGTCTCACAGCTGCAGTCATGAGGGACCCCGTCACGGACGAGATGGTGTTGGAAGGAGGTGCTCTCGTTCTCGCAGATAATGGTATCTGCTGCATCGACGAGTTTGACAAGATGGATGACGCCGATAGGACAGCCATCCATGAAGTCATGGAGCAGCAGACGATTTCCATCTCCAAGGCAGGCATTACCACGACTCTCAACGCAAGAACCTCTATTCTGGCCGCTGCCAACCCTCTATATGGCCGGTACAACCCTCGGGTCTCCCCTGTGGAGAACATCAACCTTCCGGCCGCCCTCTTGTCCCGTTTCGATATCCTTTTCCTTATGCTCGACACGCCGTCTCGCGATGCGGACGAGGAACTGGCTAACCACGTCACATACGTCCACATGCATAACAAGCACCCTGATACTGGCGACACTGCAGTGGTTTTCAGCCCTCATGAAGTCCGCCAATATGTCGCCAAGGCTCGGACTTATCGTCCTACGGTTCCTAAGCAGGTATCTGACTACATGGTTGGCGCGTATGTACGCATGCGGCGCCAGCACAAGAAAGAGGAAGGAAGCAAGAGACAGTTCTCCCACGTTACGCCTCGTACGCTGCTTGGTATCATCCGTCTGTCTCAGGCTCTCGCGCGTCTCCGATTCAGCGATCAAGTCGTCACAGAAGACGTCGATGAGGCTCTGCGGTTGGTGGAAGTCAGCAAGGCATCCCTTTACAATGACGGCCAGGCCGGCGCGGACCAGAGTCCTAGCAGCAAGATCTACAACTTGATCCGTGCTATGCGGGAGAGCGGTGCGGCAGCCGCGAGCGATGGAAAGGAGGGAGAGCTCAGCGTGAGGAAGATCCGCGAGAGAGTCCTAGCGAAGGGCTTCACGGAAGACCAACTGACGCAGACGATCGATGAGTATGCCGAATTAAACGTATGTCTTCTACCCAAGCTGCCCGAATTGCGATCGCATGTGCTAACACTGTTTCTTAAAACAGGTCTGGCAACTCAACGAAAATGGAACACGTCTGGTGTTTATTGAGATTGGCGATGACGATGATGAGGAAATGGATATGTAGACTTTAGACAAAATATTTTTCTTTCTTTCTTTCTATCTTCCCTTCTTCCTTTTCCGGTGTATGTTTGTTTTTGATGCCTTTCTGCAAGGATTCCTTCTATTTCTATTCCTCGGGCTGTCCGTCATGACTCACACCAGGATTGTATGGTCGTCGCATGTATGGGCAATATGTGAATGCAGGGTATGTATGTATGTTGGCGTAAGGGTCTGGATAAGATAATCTAGCTATTGTTTGAGGTAAAATGAGAGATTCTACGTTTATATATCTGCACAACAATGTCCGAAACGGTCCAATGGAGGAACATGACGTAGTTGTAATAGTAGATCATATGACTAGGGCATTATGTGGATTGCCAGGGATTTGTTGAAGTCCTAGAACTCTGTCTGACGATCACACAATACTCTATACTCTAGGAGACTTTCTCTGAACTTTCGTCTCATTCGATACCAGGGAGCACTGTCAGTGGAGGAACCGACCTTGCTTACACTTACACTTTTGGGAAGGGAATCGTAAGCATTCCAGTCCTCCAAAATCGCCGCTACCGAACCGATTATTAGCCATCTTTTTGTATGCAACCAGTGTTAGCTTATGCAACTAAAGAATCGTGAAATGACGTGGCCGTATAATAAGTGCTATGTACGGAGTATGTACTGATCAAGTAGTAGTAAATAAATGGTATGTTTCCTCCTGAACTTGATTTGAATTTTTAGACTTCCAGATCTACTGACGGATAATATAGCATAATATCTTTGGCTTCGACACATTGAAGTATTAATATCAATAGACATACCGCTCCCGATTTCCGAGTCCGACTATGTACGTCCTTAACACGTTTCTCCGCGCAATTCTTTCAAAATGCCCACGTTGGAAGACGATCCGGCATTCGATTAAGAAGTCGTCGACAAATGCCTCGCCCAGGACCTTCCAGTAGAAACGATGACAGCAGTAGCGAAGTTCGGAGCCGCGGCCGCCCGGTCGTTCTATCCTTTCCTCACGCGAGAAGCGCAGATGGCCATGGCGGTTCTAACGGCCTACACCTTCGCAGTGGACGATCTGGGCGCTGTCCGCGAGGATATCATCCAGGGGCTGAGGCAGTACCGTTCCCGGCTGCTGCGCCGCCAGCCCCAGACCCCGAAGCTCCTCCAGTCGCTGTTCGACCACTTCTGCGTGGATATCGGCGCGCATTACGGCAGTTCGCCACGGATATGATCTCCAAAGCGGTCATGGAGTTTCTGAGCGCGAACCTGGTCGAAATCGAGCAGAGGAAGGGGCTGCTGATCCACCCGACGCGGAACACGCCGGGCTTCGCGAGCTATTTCCGTCTGAAAGCCGGGATCGCAGAGGCGTTTGCCTTGTTCATCTTCTCGAGGGATGCGTATGACGATGAAAGCACTCTGGCTGACTATCTGCTCTTGATCCCGGACTTGATGGTCTGGATGAACCACGCCAACGATATCTTCTCCTCCTTTTATAAAGAGTCGATGGTCTCGACCGAGCGAGACAACGCCGTTTATCACCATGCCACGGCTCACGGACTGGCCATACGCGACTGTCTGATGGATTATCATCGTTTGGCGATGGAGAGCCTGGCGCGCGTTCGAGAAGCGCTTGAGACGACTCATCCACGGTTCCGGAACGACGTCGAAGAATTCGTTCAGGGTTATCTGGCCTTTCACGTCTGTAACCCGCGCTATAGGTTATGTGAGCTGGGCTTGCATTGGGTGACGGAAGTCAATAAGTGGAAATGATAGGATGAATAAATACAGCATCATCCGGCTTAAGTCGAATCCATACAGAAATCGGCGATGTCCGGCTATAAGAGTCAGTCTGGACTTTATTTACCCTGATAGTACAGTACATACATTCACTTGATCCTGTATGTACAGTACGTACAGCTGGCGTTGCAGACATATCCATAGGGAGGATTATTACTGTACAGTATGGACGTCACGGGGAGATTCTAAAGCCTCGTCTGTCTATCGACTAATCTATGTGCATTATTTTTATGTGCATATATTTAATTCAATTGGGGCTTTGCTCTATTGCGTCGACATAGACGATAAAGATGACCATTGACTAATTTGACTATGTACTCTAGTTCATTTATATTGGATTTTACATTATGCTCTTGGCCCATTTAAGTGCATAAATTCCTAGAACTCCATATGAAGGATATTTTCCTGACTCCACGTGGTTAGACTTGCGGAAGCATAAACCCATCAAAGAACCTCCCCAGATCGTCCACGTCCTCCAACTCTCCGATCCACGAGACGTACTGATCCGGTCGCAGCGCAACCATGCAGCCCCGCACGCGGTCGACATCATACTTCTCGTATGCGTGGCCGTGACCCTCGTGGTAGCTGTCGTCGTCGACATACACCTTCCAGTAGTCCCAGCCGGTACCCTTGTGGAAGGGCCGGAAAATCTCGTGGAAGTCCCTGAGGAGCTCGACCTCGCGGCGTGGAGAAGAGTGGATAGTGAGGATCTCGATCACGGAGTCAATAGGCGCATTCGCAGGTGTGTAGCGATGAAGGAAGGAGTTTGGTTGTGCCAGCGCTTCTCCCAGCGCCCATACTCGTGCCGACTGAGCCGGCTGTTTGATATCGCCCGCGAAGACGATGACACGCCACCGGCCGTCGCTCTTGAGGCGTTCCTGGAACTGCCACGGACGAGCGTCGGCCTGGTTGAGGACTTGGAAGCTGGGCATGCGCATTCCGAGCTTGATCACCGATGAGAGGGATTGCTTCCCAATCACTCGGGTCGTGTTCTTGCTCGCGCCGTTCGCACCGACACTGACATCCGTCCCGTCTCCCTGGCTCGCTGTATCGCCGTCTTTAGCAACAATCAGGCTGGCACCGTAGTCCACGGCGATCCCGCTCGCAAACATATTCCCCTTTTCAAATGCCGTCTTGAATTCTTCCATGCTGATCCCTTCTTCGTCCATGACGTCCTTTGCAGGCCGGCCCGAAAACAGACGCGAGAAGCGATGATCGAATGCGATCAGATCTTGCGCGACACGTCGCCTCTCTGATTGGTAGGTCTTGAGGATTGCAGGATCACAAATGCCCTTGACAACAGAAGCAATCTTCCAGCCGAGGTTGTATGCTTGCAGATGTTAGTATGTTATACCGCATCGTTATACTCGGGACTCCTTACTGTCTTGCATACTGACGTTCATGCCCTGACCAGCTTTTGGCGAGTGCGTCTGCTCACGTTAGCAGAGGGATTGATGATATCCAGATAGGTGCAGTCTTACATGAACCGCATCACCAGCAAGGAAGATCCTCTCGTTCTTGGAGAAACTGGACCCGACTCGCTGTCCGATCTGGTATGCTGTCCACCAATCGCAGTACTCGTAATCAATCTTATACGGCGCCATGATCTTCTGTGCAGACTTTAGGATCATCTCGGGCGTGATCTTTGAGCGGTCGTGCTGGTTTATTTAGTTGAGGTTTGACTGAGGTGGCTACTCCTGGACCACTTACATGGCCACCACCCTTCTCCGTCGTCGTAAGCTGGATATATAGTCGAACCAGTTTATTTTCTCGTGGAATGACCATGATACTGCCCGAGTTTGCCGAATGGATTGCACAACGCATGCGAATGTCAGCTGATCATTGTTAGCATCTCTTGATTCTAGAGACCAATCAATCTCCCGCGTAGGCTTACGAAAATCTGTGATGGGAATGATATCCAGAACACCCCTGTCAAATGGTTAGTAGACAGTAGACTCCAGATTTGGCGCAGACAACCCGACTCACCAAATATAATCTGTCTGCTCTCCCTCCATCGCAAATCCCAGTTGACGGCGAACCCACGAGTGCGCACCATCACAGCCGATGAGGTATTTGGCCCTCACGGTCTCCGTCGACTCTGTACGCTGATTGCTCTTCGCGGCATTCAAGATATCTTCGGTATCATCAGCCATCAGATTGCTTCTAAAGAGCCCACTCTGCACATTCGAGCCGTTTGCGTGGACCTTGCTTTCGGCCGGGGTAGCTTGCTCTTCCGTCAAATGTCGCAGAGTGACCTTCACTGGGTAAGCGTCTCGATCCCGGGGATCGACGTCATCGAGTTCGAGGGATTCTGGCATCACGCCGCGCTCAACGCGGATATCGGAATGCTCTTTCAGACTGTCCAGGAAGAAACGCTCAATCCGGCCTAGACCAGCGTTCGGTTTTAGGATTCGTCTGATTCAGGCGCGGGGATTGACGTACCCTGATGCAGCACCACTTGTTGGAAGCGACTGATGTTGGGGATCGTATCAGGAATGCGGTCGGAGCGTCTCAAGACTCCATTCTCATCAGGATTCTGGTGATTCCCGTCAGAATCCACATTTGAGCCTCTCCAGGAGACTGACTCACCCATAAACAGATCTCGATCATGTGATTAGACTCCCGCCATGCCCTATGCGCGAAATCGAAACTATCGAATATCTAGCAAACGTTGTCAGCGTCACTTTGCTAGAGAAAAGAGGGAATCTACGCCCTTACTTCCAGCGTGCGGCATTGGAGGCCATCCGCCTGTCTACGTCGTTTCAGCACAAAGTCCCAGACCAGCAAGCGGAATTACATACCCGTTGAATATCTTCGTGCTTCTTTTGTCGACAATTCGCGTCTTGATTCCACATCTACTCATCCATGTCGCCGCCATCAGGCCCGCTGGACCGGCGCCCACGATGAGGACGTCCACGAAAGAATCTGCCGGTGGGGGAGCCATCGTGAAGGCATTTATGTTATGGACACAGGATCCAGGGAGTTTAGGAGGAGTAAATATCAGTTCTGGCAACTCAGCCAAAGAGAGGACCTGCCTTCTGAGGAGGACGAATTTGTATTTCTCTATTAGAAGCTATCGGGTCACTTTTCGATCTGGAAGCCATTGCTCGGGGCCCGAAAGATGGAGAGAGCTGAGTACGGAGTACCTAGGTAGCGGAACGCAACCTACTCGTGCGGAAAGTAGATAGGATATAGTATTACTACGGATACTGTACTGAAGTTCATTCTACGGTGGTCCGTAAGGTCTGAAATGCGGGGGACATGGTCGATCCACTCCACGTACCCCCCGCATCCGATCCGACGCCTGGGGAAGTCACCCGCGTTTTCGGATGGGGGCTTTGTTTGCACTGCATCCGATGAGACGGACATTTTGTGCATGCAACTCATTACCTAGGTACTTGTGATCCTTTCATTTTGGCAGTCGAGACATTCTGTCCCTAGGTAATCTCATGGGGCCACTAAACATAACCGATTTAGGTATCGAACCCTATGAATATTTTTTTCTATCGAACTTCGCATATGCTAGAACGCCAATGCCACACAGGAACAAGCCAATACTTATCAAATATGTACGTACATATGTATTGGTCGACTAGTGGAGAAAGTGTCCCCAATGATCTTGTTATCAAAGAAGGCATCGCGTAATACAGTAGATAGGTACCCATCATGCGTTCCGATGATCCAATTCGGAAAGATGTATGATATATTATTGCCGAAATTTCGGCAAGGTACATATCACAAGGCAAATGGAGAGCCACTCGGGAACTTGTGCCTTATGTGTGATTGAGACGAACGCGTTAGAGATGTAGAAACCTATCCAACCTTGATATTCTCCGAACTCTCTAACTGCCTGATCGAGAGGATCAGATCAGTCTGATCCTAGTTGACCGTATTCAATTTTATAGAAACAAGGAGTGGTTTTAGTATTCTTATCTCTATCACATTGTATAATCAGTTCCTAAACGATTTATTTATTCCTTATTTTTCAACTATATTCTACAGGGCTATCTAGCATTCCTTTCAGGCTATCTCTTAGTAATTCTATTAAAAAGGTGTCTAGGGCTCTAATAATCCAAACAGTTCGGTAAATTCTTTAATACGTAGCCATTTTATTGTGTTGGGTTCGAATCCTAGGGTTAAAGAGGATGAATACTAGACAGGGACGTTACCTCCTTCTCCTAGGCTATGCGTTGGGATTCCTGATAGAGTCTGATTCCCTATGTGTTTGGTGAATTCGCAACCAAACTTGAAGTTTTCTGGGGATTAATTTCTGGGGGTCATTTAGGACTACCTAGCCTTATGGAACTAAGTCTGTTTTGCACTATTACACTATAGGTCATGTCGAATTAGCCACTATTATATATATTTATATTGCCAAAAAAAAAACGCTAACATCACACTTTCAAACGAAGCAAGCAATGAATCGTCTAAATTTCTCTCTTACTGTTGATTATCCCTTGATAAATCAATCTCTGAGGTTCAATCTTGTATCATTCGTGCAAGCATGAATGCATGTAAAGCAATGACCATGGCCTGTCGATAAAGTCCCACATATATGCTTGGAATTGAAACCTCTTCTTGCTTCTATCAAAATCAAATCAAAATCATGGTGCAACTGCTTTGTAATAAAGGATAGTAAACAGTGTTCATTTAGGGAAAGTATGCATTTCTGAACAATCATTCTCTCTCTCTCTCTCTCTCCTTTTCCCCCTCCAAATATCTTCTTTCAATTCCCAGAAATCCCCACATTCTGCAAAAAGAGAGACCCCACAAATCAATTCAACTTAATCAAACAGCACACCCAGTATACACCGGGACCTCCGCACACAGCGTACCAGTGCCGCCATAGGGATCATCACAGAGCGTATCGCAGACGACACCCTCAGGCGTGAAAACGAGGAACTGGTAGTCGGGCACCTCGAGACGGAACTGCTGGGTGATGTTGTCGTTGTCCTCAGAGGCCTTGTAGCCCGCGCGACAGGCGCAGTGGAAAGTCGTGCCCGTGTTGATGCACGAGGTTGTCACGTCGCAGCTGTTTTGGCCTGAGAGCGGGTTGCAGGTCCCGCAGGTGGGTGCCGGAGGATTGCCGCCGTCAGCGACGGGGGAGGAGGTGACGAGACTGGTGAAAGCGGACGTCATGAGGAGGGGGATGAGGAGAGAGGAGGTCAATTGGGCGAAGGTCTTCATGGTTGCTTGCTTGGTTGGCAATGATGAAGTCTGGAAGGTCTCTTGTTATAATATAACAGAACTGAGATTGTATGACAGTGTGATGTAGGTAGGATTTTGAGAGACTGTAGATTCAAAAGCAGGAGATGCCTTTCCTCGACAGTCTTTATATACCTTCGACGGGGAACACAAGTAGAACGCCTGAAGCCATTTCTACAGCATAGCCGTCTGGTCAGTCGAGCATGGGATCAAGCTGAGCGGAGACTTCTTCCTGCTTCGGGGCTCTCCACTGTCTCATTCTCGAGATCTCTGTTCTAAGCCACATTCTACCCCAGGGATTCAGGCCAGAAATAGAAGTCAATGTAATCCGGCCTCCCATTGCCAAGGGAGGTGCCAAAACAGGACCAATCCCCACGATCCCGGGCTTACCGGCTGTTAGATGAGATGATGGCTCGTATGGCTGCGCTTCCTGCCTTGACCAGTTCTTTCTTGGCTTCTCTGGCAGAGACGAGGCTGCGAGTTCCAGTAGGTCCTGATTGAGACAGTTCGTATTTGCGTGCATCCGGTGGCCATGTCATATGATTCACATATATCCGGCCTCATAGACCTGCATATAGATCACTTGCCGAGATAGGTATACTGTGAAGCTCGCTGATTTAGATTCCCAACAGGCTGGAGCAGACAGTTTTGCTGACATGATGGGAAATAGGCCCAAACACGACGAATCAGACTCATTGAATGCAGCCCCAGCAGCAAGTATCAGCATTCCCGACTGCTGGACACCAATACGGGGGAAAGTGAAAAAGTTTGTACATGACTGGTCGCCTTATGAAATAAACTCCCGAGACGATCAGCTCGGTTCCAGTCTTCTGTCATGCGGGGGAAGGGCGTGAAAGCTGATGAGAAACTGATAAGGCCGCCGCTGGTCGGCTCTTAGGAACAAATAACATTTGTTGGCTTCCAACCCCGGATCCATGGATCTTTCTTTTCTATCTTTAGCAGACTTCAGATTTCATCGGACCCATACTGTACCCAAGACAGACGTATCTTGATTATTTTTGTAGTCTGGTTCTGGATGGATGGGTTTCTGATTTTGCTTTTTGTCCGGTTCTCGTGATATAATCTATACGCGTCTGCATCGATCTCCTCTTTTTTTTTGCAAAATTACCGATAGCAGCCATGCCTGGATTGGAATCTTTGCCAACGCAAGATTCATGGCATAGTTTCTTCACCGGATGATGGACAAAATTGGTGAAGGAAAGCTGAATACGAGCTGGAAAACATGACCAATAACGGCAGACCGTGACAGTTGCCCAGATACTGGAAACGTCAGCATCCAGTCGAATAATGTCTCGAATATAAAGCGAGAAACTCTAAGCCCAATGTTAGATGTAATGATTTCTTATCGTAAAAGTAAGCTGACATGAACGGTTCCGGTGATGTCTCGGTTCAAATCACGGGAAAAGGACTGTAGTGGAGGAGTATGGTAGGATGAAAATCACCATCAATAAGTCGAAAGACCTTGCATGGGAGCAGTTATATTAAATTGTATTTGAAGGAGAGTGAGTTTACTGGAACCAGGGCTTCGTTATAAGCAGCAGCAAGGAAAGATACCTTAGGTGGTTGGCTGCGACCTCGCGTGTTTACCTAAGGCACGCAGGCATCGAGTGCAGGTCGAGAGGTAGGTGAAAAAAAAAACCCAGCCCCGGTTCGAACCGCCGCTCTATCGACTACAACCCTCCACCCCAACACCTCCTACCTTCATTTTGACCCAGTTAATAAAATAAAAAAAACTGGTAGCTTCTCTTTGATTGAGCGTGTCATCCTTAGTGCAGGGGCCATGCTAATCTTCTCTGTATCGTTTCAAATTGACCAAATGCCCGAAGGCAATTGGAAAAGCATTACAATGAATTATAAGGATATCCGGCGGTAGAATGGTGGTTGCTGATTGGCTCGCCAAGCGAAGGCGGTGGCAGCGCAGAACGTCAAAAATCCCACATTGCGACCAGCTGCGCGGGGCGAGGATGCTGTCCAGACAGAACACAAGGCGAAATTCCTGAAGACAAACTTGAAATGGTACTTAGGTATGTCAAGGGAACTGACTGGAAATTTGTGGACGTATTTCCATATCGAGATGTTGAGTGTTGGACATCTTGCTGGCTACTAGCCAACAGCGCACCCGCGAGTGCCAGTGCTGACAGAAGCCTTGGATTGAGGACCAATAGATATGAAATTGATAAGAAACATGCGACTGTTTTAAATGGAAGAAAAAGACCATCGACACAGAAATCAAAGAAGCATCAAAAAGCAAGAGACTTCCATCAGGGCTCACGAGGGGTTTTGGCATCACGTATGACTAAGCCGTCCGTTCAATCACCGAAAGAGTACTCCGGACAGGATGGATTACTAATAACGTTCCTCCTTGCGGGGTTCAAGGTTGTCATAAACGCTGCCAAGCCCGTTGGGCTCATGCACTCCAGGCGGCTCCTCCACTGAGAGACGCGGATCCTCCAATAGCCGCCGATGCAGGATCATACCGAGGCTATTGCCCGCGTGCAGCCGACGGCCGTTACCAGGTTGGCAGGTCGACAAGGCTCCCGCCATTCTTGAAGTCACGAGAGCTTCGTTGAGACATGTCGATATGTATACAGCTCCGTATCTCCGTCTCAGATACCAAACAGTCGTAACTCACCCTCCACGTTTTCTAATCATATTTCTTGTAAACCTCTCATAGATCCGTGATAATTTCAATCAATTCTCGACCTACCAATGCCGACCGCATCTCTATATCCACCCATTGACATCCCCAATGTCGACGTCTGGACCTTTCTCTTCGAACGGAAAGACCGTGAATACCCCGACGACAAAGGTAGGTTGATTTGAGCTATATACCAGGGAAGCTTTCTATAGGAAGATCGGTAAATAACGCGTCTCCTCTGCAGTGATTTTCGAAGATGCCGACACCAAGCGGTCCTACACATATGCGCAGATCAAGGATACGGCCCTTGCCTTTGGGAAGGGTCTCAAGTCCACCTGGAACTGGAAGAAAGGCGATGTCCTGGTCCTGTTCACGCCGAACTGTGTCGACACGCCCGCCATCACTTGGGGCACCCTCTGGGCAGGCGGCGTGATCTCGCCCGCCAACCCTACATACAAAGTAGACGAGTTGGCCTTTCAACTGAGTAACTCCGGAGCCAAGGCTGTGGTCACTCAGGTCCCCTTGTTGCCAGTGGCTCGAGCAGCAGCACAGAAAGCCGGCATCCCCGAGGATCGAGTCATTCTGATGGGAGACGCACGCGACCCGGAGAACCGAGCGAAGCATTTCACCTCCATTCGGAACATCTCAGGTGCGGCACACTACCGAAAAACAAAGGTCGATCCAAAGAAGGATCTGGCGTTCTTGGTGTACTCCTCAGGGACGACGGGACTGCCCAAGGGAGTGATGCTCTCACATTATAACATCGTTTCGAATGTGTGTCAGAATAGTAAAACCGACGGCAGATTTCTTAGTTGGAAGGGCGGCGTGGATGGCAAGGGAGATAGAATTATAGCGTTTCTACCTTTCTTCCATATCTATGGTAAGCCACTCAAAATTGGTTTGAATGATATGACCGTATTGACATGATCCATTGCAGGACTGACATGCCTCGTCCACAATGGCATATACGGCGGATACCATACCATTATCATGTCGAAATTCGACATTGAAAAATTCTGCGCGAATATTCAGAACTACCGGATCACATATGCCTATGTTGTTCCTCCCGTCGTTTTATTGCTGAGCAAGCATCCCGTTGTTGACAAGTATGATCTCTCGAGCCTGCGCATGATGAATTCCGGCGCCGCACCACTTACCCGTGAGCTCGTCGAGGCGGCATCGGCGCGGATCAAGGTCGGCATCAAGCAGGGCTACGGCCTCAGTGAGACCAGCCCAACCTCTCACGCGCAGTCGTGGGACGAGTGGGACAAGTTCATCGGTTCCGTAGGCAAATTAATGCCGAACATGGAAGCGAAGTATATGACCACGCCTGAAGACGGCTCCGAGCCACGTGAAGTCCCAGTTGGCGAAGTTGGTGAGCTGTACATGCGCGGACCCAACGTGTTCCTTGGTTATCACCGCAACCCCAAGGCGACGGCTGATTGTCTTTCACCGGATGGGTGGTTCCGCACGGGAGATGTCGGCTACCAAGACAAGGAGGGCAACTTCTATATCACGGACCGGGTCAAGGAGCTCATCAAATACAAGGGCTTTCAGGTCCCACCAGCTGAGTTGGAAGGGATCCTTGTCGACCACGAAGCTGTCGACGACGTGGCAGTCATCGGGGTCGAGAGCAAGGAGCATGGCACCGAGGTGCCGCGGGCGTACATCGTGCGCAGCGCGAAGAGCAAGTCATCCGGCGTGAGCGAAGCCGAGGAAGCCACCAACATCGTCAGCTGGCTGAATAGCAAGGTCGCGCAGCACAAGCGGCTGCGTGGTGGGGTCCGGTTTGTCGATGCGATCCCGAAGAGCGTCAGTGGCAAGATCCTCCGACGGGTTCTCAAGCAACAGGCCAAAGAGGAAGAAAAGGCTGCTGCTGCAGAACTGAAGGCGAAGTTATAGATGGCCATCTCGATCGGTCGGGTCGTTCGATGTGTGGCTTGGGCAGTGGCACAGGGTGTGTACATGTACATACAAGAACCTCTTTTCATTTCATCAAGGTAGTAAATCCTCTAGATGATGAAATTGAACAATAATCAATTCTCGTCCCAATTCTTCCAGCGCATCTCGCCAATGTTTTCGGTACGGTCCCACTCGCTCGTCCTGGTGACTCTTAATGATGACTTCGAGATGCTCACCAATTTTTTTTAAAAAAAAAAGCGTAACGGAAGCTGTTCGCTACAATGCAGGTCGAGTGAAAGAAGAGTCTTTCGTACAGAACCAGCATGGCTGCGTTGAAGCAGCTGGGCAACCTTAAATACTCGGTCGGGAGACTGCCCATTTCCCCTTCCAAAATGTGACATTCGCGATTGTCTAGAATCAGCCGTCAGTCTCCCGTGACATGCTAGGACCAAGAGCCTAAGTGGGGGGACTGCCATCCTCCATCAAGGAAAGAACCGTGGGGGCGGTTTTGAAAGGGGATGATCAAGCGTTATAATAATAATCGGCACTTTATGAACCCGCTTCAGCACGTGTGTCAGAGGCTCTCTGCCGGAATCCTGACTTATTTTTCCTTTGACGAGATCAAAGGCATGGCAACGTCAACCTTCTCCAGTCCGCCTGCCACCAGTTACGACTTCGTAGTCATCGGCGGTGGTACCGCGGGGCTGGTGGTAGCAGCTCGTCTCTCTGAAGACCCCAATGTCACCGTCCTCGTGCTGGAAGCCGGGAACAACCACATTGGAGACGCGCGGATTGATGTTCCTGGATACTGGAGCTCCCTTCGAGGTTCAGAGTTGGACTGGAATTTCATTACGGTGCCGCAGGTAATCTACCTTGTATGCCAGCATTTGTCTCACCTACTGACTATTTCTTTGCAGAAAGATCTCAACGGGAGAATATTACGCCACCCTCAGGGCAAGGTGCTCGGCGGCTCCAGTGCCATCAATGCAGAGACATTCGTTCCAGCTTCAAAGTCCAGCATCGATGCCTGGGCGAAGCTGGGAAACCCGGGCTGGGACTGGGAGACGCTGGAGCCATATTACCGCAAATTCTACACTCTGAACCCTCCAGCAGCCGAGCTGGCGCAGCACTTGGACATCAACTGGATTAAGAACAAGGGCAATGGTCCCATCCAGGCTTCGTTTCAGGGAATGGTCCAAGACCCACTCTCGAAAGCCTGGACACAAGCATTCAAGGAGCTGGGGTATGATCTCACGGACGATCCATTCTCTGGAAGTGCCATAGGCGCTTTCAGTAACCCAACCAGTGTCGACCCGACTTCGAAGACAGAAGCTACGCAGCAAATGCCTACTTTGTACCCGCTAGCAGGAGGCAAAACCTCCACGTCGTGACGGGAGCATTGGTGTCTCGGATCTTGCTCGAGAAACAAGGAGACATAGTATCGGCGACAGGGGTGCAAGTTAAGGTGCAGGACAATATCAGCGACGTGAAAGCCACCAAGGAAGTTATCTTGGCCGCGGGAGCTCTTCAATCACCGAAGCTCCTCGAGCTCTCTGGCATCGGAAATGCCAACATTCTCGAGCGCCACGGCATCACCCCCGTTATTCACAACCCTGGCGTGGGTGAAAACCTTCAGGATCATTTAATGACCGGTATTAGCTACGAAGTCCGCGATAGGGTTATGACTGGTGATGGGCTTCTGCGTCAAGAACCTACAATGCTCAAAATGGCGACCCAGTTGTACGCGGAGCAGAAAGCCGGGCCTCTTTGCTCGGGCGGTCTAGGCTCCTTCGCTTTCATGCCCATCACGGACTTCATCACGGAAGACGGGAGACGGGAGTTGAAGGAACTTTTTGACAAGTATTGTCAAGACATAGACGGTAATCGCAGAGAGCAGTACGAGGTCCTCCGGGAAATCTACGAAAACCCCCAGGAATCCACCGGCTCAGCCTACATGTTCCTCGCGCAGGTGAACCTTCACACTTTCAGAACCTCGCAGGATTTTACAGAGGATCTCCTGCCAGGCAACTTTGTCAGCCTAGGGGTCACCCACCTCCATCCGCTGTCTCGTGGCAGCGTACATATCTCATCCGCAGACCCCGAAGCAGCACCAATTATCGATCCTCAATACTTCTCAAACCCCATGGACGTTGAATTCATGGCGCGACATCTGCGGTTCGTGGAGACTATAGCAGAGACGCAAGCTTTGGGGTCGTTCCTCAAGCCCGGGGGGCAACGCAACGACGCAACTGCGTTCGTGAAGGATCTCGATGCCGCGAGGGAGTACGCCCGAGACACTGCCCTATCCGACGACCATCCTGCGTGTTCATGTCCAATGCTCCCAAGGGATAAAGGGGGTGTGGTAAATGAGCGATTGGTTGTTTACGGGACAAACAACCTGCGAATCGTCGATGCCAGTGCCATGCCTTTGATCCCACGGGGGAACCTCCAGACGAGTGTTTACGCGGTTGCAGAGAGGGCTGCAGACTTGATTAAGGAAGATCACCTATTTAACCGTAGCCAGCCTTGACGTCGGTCCGGTAGAGCTGTCATAACAAAGCCTTTATCGAGAATCTGGTCAAGCATAGTTGGTCTTCCGCGGTTCTTGTCAATTGTACTCCGTACATACATACATAAGTTGTCCAACGTCAGTCTCCTTGGCCCCCACTCAAATACCCAGACATGCATGCACATGTGGGGAGGTTAGTGACATTAGTGACATTACGGGATATATTGTAACCAATCTCTTAGCTGCTTGGTCCAGGAAGGCGCTGCAAATGGCACGTCCAGCCGCGGCGCACGGGGGCGAGAAACGACTATCTGAAGATCGAGCCTGTCGATAAGTTACTACTGTTTGAAGAATTAGCTACCGTTCTGTCTTCTCATCTTTTGCTCGTTTGAAGAAATCACACTCTCTCTGGCCATGCATAGGCCGAGAAATATATATCTAACATCCGGCATGCCTGGAGTCTTTCAGGAGCCTGCGCAGGCGACTTCGGTCGAGCTGCACCCCTTCGACCGCTCACTCCCGCGGAGATCCAGATGGCAGTCAAAATACCTCGAGGTTGCCTTCCAGGAGTCCGCTACGGTATAAGCGCATTGACGTTCAAGAACTGTCGAAGAAGGATGTTATACATCGACGCGGAACGACTGGGCAAGCCTCTTCCGCCACGGCCAACCCGAGTATTGCAGACATTGTTCCGTCGTCTCGACACGGGGGCGTTTTTCAAGGCGCTGTTGAACGCCGACACTCGGTCCGTCATCTTCGGGAGCTGCCCAAACATGTCGTCCAGGTAAAGGTCTACGAGGAAGGACGGCCCCGAGATCGCTGACTGATGTCTGGCCCTCGATAGGGTCCGGCGGATCGAGATGATTGAGATGGAACTGCTAAGCGGAAATCAAGAAGCTGAACCTTCCGCCTGGCATGACCGTGTGCAATGAGCTATGGCTCTACGGCACCGATGATCCTAATGAGATGCGGCGACTGTTCAGCAGCCGGCGGGAACGTCCTTTTCTGTGAAGAGGAATGCTGTGAGGTGGCAGAAATGGCGCTTTCGGGTCGGCTTCAACGATCGGGAGGGTGTATTGTGATTTACAATGTGACCTATTCTACCGACTGTTACTTTGTAAGATGACCGTGCCTTACGGAGGTGAGTGAGGTCTCGAAAAGTTGTGTACACAACAGTCATACTAACATGCCTTCCAAGACCCTCGCAAACCATTCCATCGAAAGCGGGCTTTTGATGCAGGAGATGCCGGCCTTGGTGTTACAGCGAATCAGCTGTCTCTTGGGTGACTGCCTGGGTCATATCGAGTATTTTGACGGGAACAGGACCGACTCTAAGGGCAACCCGGGTCGTATGGTGAATGTGATCTGCCTGCATGAGCAGGACGACGGGCTTCAGTACAAGCACACCACGGAATCGCCAGCTGGTCATTCAGATAATCTGCACGATCTCGAATTACGAGTACATTTTCGCCTACATTTTCGACCAAGCTGCCGGGATCGAGCTCGAGGTGCGGGCCACTGGGATATTGTATTGTCGAACTCGCCGCTTGACAACGAGAATGGAGAAACGGTCCCCTGGGGCACCAACGTTGGTCCAGGCGTGATGGCAGCTTTCCACCAGCACATGTTCTCCTACCGCATCGACCTGGCCATTATTGACGGGCTCAAGAACATAGTCTACTACGACAATGCCAGAGGGCGACGACAATCCTTTCGGATGCGGCTACGTGACCGAACGAACAACGATGAAGACTGGCGATAATCTGGTCGGACCTGATCTGATCTTGCCTTGTCTTTAATATAATAACGATTGATTGATTGATTGATTGATTGAATCTTATGACGTGATGATCACGAATGGCTTATATATATATATATATATGGCATTGCAATAATAGGTAAATATATAAATCACTACCTGTCTAGACAATTTAGGGTACGATCCAACGCAACTAGGTACATGTACAGTCGATGCTATTGGCAGACTAACCTAACGACCTAACTACCTACTGAGAAGAAGAAGAAACAGAAAGATAGCCTTCTGACACCTTAAAAAAAAACAAAATCTCCCATATTTATTACTCGGTGGATTTCCCATCACCTCCATTCATTCATAGTCTCGGAGCGGCGCACTTGTCAGCTTTTCGACGGCCATATAGATCGCCCCAACTTGCCCCCTCCCCTACTACTACTACTGTAAACAATCGGCAGATAGTACCTACCTACTTGTTTACCTACTTGTTAGGCAGATAGTTTGGTCTGGATTAAATGCAGACTTAGACTTGTATTTTATCGTGTTCGTGTCGTGTCGGCCATAACTTATGTAGGTTCATCCGGGCTTGCTTATACAATACACCAGGGGAGGGAAAAAAAAGTTAAGGAAAAATAAAAAGTAATCAATCAATCAATCATCGTCACTCTCTTTTATTATTATTGTATTATCTCTCTCTTATTATTATTTGATTGATTTTCTTTCTGGGGAACCCCACGAGGGTTCGCTTTTCTCTTTTTCTCTCGCATTACAATAACAACAAAATCTACATAAAAAAATAAAATAACACATCCATCAGGAAAATTATTAATTTAATATGCTCCACACCCGTACGTATCATCACACCCATACCATACATATTACATACCACACCACATCGCATCACATCACCCCATCCCACACACATACGGGGCTACCTAACTTTACCGACAAGACTTGGACGAAACGATACGTGAACTATGGATCCATACTGTCTCCACTCGAGAGAGAAGAAATAAAATGCGTCCGACATACCGACACGTGCTCATGACTTGCAATGAAGGAAGGAAGGAGAAGAAAAGAAAAGAAAAAAATAATTTTTGAATGAACTCCTGGCCACCTTCATTTTCCCCATGTTTTCCTTTTCGCTTTTTTAGGTGGTCAGATCGTACCCCAAAAAATAAAAGAAAAAGGATAATTCAGGTGGCGACGCTGCAGAGCCAGACTTCAGTTCACTGGTTGGCAGGTGGGATGTGGGCGCTGGGAAGTTCGCCTTTGCCAACGTTGTCAATGGCCGCCTGGCGAGCGCCGGCAAGACCGTATTGAGATGGGACACCCTCGATACGGTGTGTCGAGTTGATGTTCTTCACCAGGGTGATCTGCCAGCACGTGGCACCGCCCTGGCGGGAGGTGATGGTGGAGGAGGCCAGGAAGTACTCCCAGATCTACCAAGAAGTCAGCAGGTGTATCAACAGAAGAAACAAACTGAGAAGGATGAACTTACCCTAAACCACCGCTTTCCATACTTGGCCTCGACCTTCTCGCGGTTGCCCATCCAGTTGCGGTACCAACGCCACAGAGTGGCCGAATAGTGCACGCCAATCGTGTCAATGCTCTTGATCTCGAACCCAGCAGCCTCCAGCTTGTCGACTACAAAGCCAAGAGGCGTGCTCGCGTCTGCACCAGGGAAGATGTACTTGTTCATGAACAGACCCCAGATCAGATCCTCGTACTGCCACGATCTACGCAGGCCAGCAATCTGCAGGAAGAAAACACCATCGTCGTCAAGCATGTCGTACACCTGCGACAGGAAAGAACCAAAGTGACGGACACCGACGTGTTCAGCCATCTCGAGACAAGTGATCTTCTTGTAGCCACCGGGAATGTGGGGGGCATCACGGTAGTCCATGCAGAGGATACGGCTCTGAGACTCGGGAATGCCAGCCTTACGCAGACCGGCGTTGCCCCATTTAGTCTGGTTGCGACCCAGGGTAATACCCGTGACGTGAGCACCGTAGTGGACGGAGGCGTATTTGGCCAGAGTACCCCAGCCGCAACCGAGGTCAAGCATGGTGTCACCGGGCTTGAGCCCAATCTTCTCACACACGACAGCCAGTTTGTTGTCCTGGAGCTGCTCCAGAGTCTCTTCCTTGTTGATGTCGCTGATGATCCCAGAGGTGTAGATCATGCGGGGACCCAAGAACCACGCGTAGAAGTCATCGCCACGGTCATAGTGGTCACGCACCTGTTCCTCGTCTTGAGAACGAGTGTGCATCAGCATCTCCGGAAGGAAGCCGGTGAGGAAGTGCTTGTAGAGACCCCAGGTGAAGCGGAAGCTCGCCCAGTCGTGTCTGTACTCCAGGATTTCCAGAGCATCGCCCTTGAAGTCCACCTCGCCATTGAAGTACTTCTCGTAGAAGGTCTCCATGGGAATCTTGCTCTTGCCACGGTACTTGGCGCGGTCATGCTCGTTGTGGAAGTGCAGGTAGTACTCGACAGGGCGGCCAGGGTACTTGGCCTTCTCATTCTTGCGGGGAGAGATGGAGGACGCAATGGTCCAGAAGGCCATCAAAATCGGAATGGTGGTGAAGATGGCGAAGAAGATGGTGGTGTAGAAGCCGCCGCCCACCTGGCGAGCAAGGTACCACGGGACGAGAATCAGAAGAGCAATCAGGAGGGTATTCGAGAAGCTGTCACTGCCTGCGGAATCTGCCGGGAGGGGGGCATTTTTGATCGCAGGGTACTGTCAAGAAACACGATCAGTATGTTTCTCATCTGGCCACGCTCTCAAATTACGACTTACCGCGGTTCTCCTCACACCGCAGTCCTCAGGGGGAGCGGTGGCCGCGGGAGCGGCGGGAGTCTCAATGAACTCGAAGTCCTCGGAGGACTCAGAGTGCGCTCTCGCCATTGTTCACGGCGAATTGAGGTCTGAATCCTGGGGAATGGAAAGGTTGCAGTGTGGTTGTTTCCAACGCTGCAAAGGTGTACTCTGTAGGATTGAACTTGGGAGACGGTCCCTGTTGACAGTGGTGGGCGCGCTAGAGTGTCCACCCTGCAGACTAGCAACTCCACGGGTAACCAGAGTTCACACCGCAACGTCGTCGTCTAGGCGATCAGGGACTGGAAAATCACATAATTCTTCTATGGGACTTTTATCTCACCGGTCAATTGCCTTTATTTGACGGTGGATGGTCAATTTGGGCTGTTTGCAGGCTCATCTACGAGTCGAGGCAATATTTCAATACACGGCTCGCCAGGAAAGTTGAAACGAAGCGATCCACAACTCCAAGCTAAAACAAGATCCTCATTCCCCAATGCCTTGAACCAATAGCTGACTACGCAACGCCTTTAGTTCAGATGCCTTAAGAACAGGACGAGTTCATAATGATCGTATCTACTCCAAGTACTCCGTACTCCGTACAGCATAACAGCATACCAGCATAACATGTGCAAGATAGAATCAATCAAGCCGTGTGCCTGTCAGGAACGCCATGTCTGCTCTCCGTAAAAACGCCAAGATAAGACAGTGTACAGACCCACAACCGTACCATGTATTCCGCCATTATTTAATCTTGTCACTAACCCTGTCAATAACCGTCCCAGTGCCTGGCCTCCGTGAAGACCCTTTTCTTCTAATTTCATAACCTGTAAGGACAGCAGCCTTACAAAGTCAGCTGGAAATTCCGAGTCTCTTCGTCCTCTTCGTAGATCGGAAGTTCCTCTTCGACCTTGTCCTCAGTGTTTTCTTCCTCATTAACAAGACAGCCGGCTTCTTTGCAGCGGGTCCACATCTCACTTCCAACGGGCGGCGGTCCGTAAAGCTCGATATACTTTTCCGGGGCAAGAATGCTCTTCGACGCTGGCTTGTCTTCCTTGGCCTTGGTTGTCTTGCCCTGCAGTCTCGAGGACACGCTTCTGCCCCTGGCATAGCCTAGGGTCGTGCGAGACCTGGCAGTTGCAGCAGCATGACGCATCGAGGACGCATTGGTGGGAGTAGGGGTTTTCTTCCTCGATGCAATCAAGGAGGATGCCTTTCTTGACTGAGAAGTTGTGGAAGATTTCACAGTGTTCAGGCGCGAAGCGGACGACTGGGATAGAGCCGCAGCTGCCTCTCGAGACTTGATGGTGGAGACACTCCTCGCGCGTGTCTTCTTCCCATTCTCTTTGGCACTTTGCTCCTCTCGTCGTTGCTGCTGAATCTCCTCCCAACAGGGCTCGTCGGGGTCTTCCCGAATATTGATGCCCCGCAGCTCCATATTTTCGACCTGTTTCAGGATCATCTCGTCGACGAGCTTGTCGTACGCGATCGATTCTTCCTTGAACTTGCGCTCCCTCTGGGTGAGACCGTCCTCCCCAACCTCGCCATGGAAGTAAACCTTCTCCCATCCCCGAGCTATGTTCCGTCCCTTGAACTGGGGAAACGTCGTATCGTAGATGATATCATCCGGATGGTCCGGGAGCTCTATGAAAATGGTTAATAACCGTGTCAATCGTTAACGACACTCTGCGAGCATCAGTCTTACCCTTCGGCTTCGGCGGCGCATACTCGACATCAGGGACCTCATCCTCTTTCAGCTTGCTCAGCAGCTCCGTCCGGCTTGGTTGCACTACTGGAGCGGCCTTTTTCACTTTCTGAGCAGTTGAGCTCTTTCGATTTGTCTTCTCCGGCTTCACGGTGTCACCAGGCGGTGCGGGAGTCTGAAAACCTTTTGCCTTGGCGTTGGTCGTTTTCATTCCCAAAGGAGCGCGGTTTCGAGGCCCTATGGCAGCCATTCCATCAGTTCAACGCGTTCACCCAAGAATTGCAAACCATCACTCACCCAGAGGGGTGACGAAGGCATCTTTGGCCGGTTTGAGAGTATTCTCATTGCGGAGTCCATTTCCCTTCACAGTCTTCTTTCCAAACGCCAGCGGATCATTCTCGTCGTTCAAAGGGACTTTGAAAGGCGTCTTGGGAGCCCTGGTGCCGGGCGTCTTGGGCTGCAGCTGTCGAAGGCCCTGGTTCAGCGGCTTCGCGGCAGCAGTGGTCTGCTGGACGTGCACCAGGTTTTCCTGGTCTCGTAGAGCGAGCATTGCGGCTCTTTTGCTATGTAAACCTTGTAAACCTGAGCATCCGAGACTCTATCCAGCGGTGAACTTGGTTGTCGTTCTGGATTTTGTTGTTTGGGCGGTTGCCCGTGGAGACGGGCCGATCGCAGCTCCACCGGCGTCGTGTTGCCTCCCGTTGCAGTCTGTTGGCCGCGCTAATGGCAATCCCGCTTGGCGTGTCTCCAGCGCTGCCCGCACTGCGCAGCCAGCGGACCAGTGCCTCCTGCCGCCAGCACTTCGGTCACTTTCTTCGACCGCCTGACTGTTCTTGATTCCCAACTTCCCCATATCACATCTCTCTGTCCTTCCTCCTGGTTTCTCGCTGAGCGAAAGCCGTTGTGTTACTGTCTCTGCTGTCGATACATCTTGCTTCTGACCCTGCAAATAACCATCTATCAAAATGGATAAGATCAGAGAAGTAAGCATGCAACTCCCCAGTGCCGCCCCTGATGGCGGGGTAGCTCTCAGCTCGGTGCCATATCAGAACCCCCCGGTTTGCCGTTGTTACTACCTGCTCCCAGAGCACACTCTGTACAACTACATCAACGAGAAGATGCTGACGACGGGCTCTGTAGAAAATGAACGCCCTCCGCGTGGAGGCTGATGAGGCCCACGCCCAGGTCGAGGAGCTCAAGAATAAGGTCAAGGCGCTGGAGCAGGAGAACTTGGCCAAGGAACAGGAGATCACGTCCCTGACGCACCGAAACCAGCTCCTGGAGGCCGAAATAGAAAAGCTGGAAGCCAGCCTGAAGGAGGCCAAGGAGAAGGCCGACCAAAGTGCCCAGCACGACACCCAGAACGAAGCCTTGCAACGGCGTCTTCAGTTGCTCGAGGAGGAGGCCGAGGAGGCCGACAAGAATCTGCGGGAGACCAACGAGAAGTACGTCTGCCTCGTAAGCACTCTGCGATCATTATGGACAGACAGACTGAACTGGATGACAGGCTTCGCCAGACCGATGTCAAGGCTGGTCACTACGAGCGGAAGGTCCAGGCCCTCGAGGCGGCTCGCGACCAGTGGGAGGCCAAGTACGAGGAGATGGCCAAGAAGTACGCGGATCTGCAGAAGGAATTGCAGGAACTGGAGATTTCGATAAGCAATGTTTAAGCCTGGCTATACATAGGTGGGACTGCTGTAGCCAGCCCAGGCCAGTTTCAAAGATCAAAACTTTCTATTTCCCACTCTCAGCAGAGAGCTATCATTTGTCCCGCTCGCGTCGAGGGCACTCTGGGTCCTATCTTCCGCATCGATTGGTTTCTCAGACCTTCTCTTCTTGTTATTCCCCGTGTGTTGTCCCTCCAGTGTCTGTGGTACATAGATAACGTTTTAATGGAAATTGTCTTTCCAGCTCGACTGGATCCTCTCTGGACTAAGACGTCTTGTTCAGTGAACTCGATGCCATATGAAAACAAGGTATCAAAAAAAAGTGTTATCGCTCTCGTCGTGCTTTGGCCTTTCTCCTCTTTGCCAGACGTTCCTTCTGTTGGGTGATTAGACGCTCCGCTTTGGACTCGTAGCGGAACTTTTTCCTTTTTTTCTTCGGTTTGTCTTTCTTCTGAACTTCTTTTTGAGCGGATGATCGATCTCCGGCGTTGTCCTCGTCTTGGGCGCTACTCTCGCCATCTTCACCACTACTTTCTGTCTTGTAGAGCGCTTCCTTCGAGGGATCCATCTCCTCGACCGTGACTGTCGTATACTTGTCCTCGTCGATATACTCTGCTTCGTAGTCCACCGGCGGGGGCTCATCGAAGCCCTCCCATTCCTCCTCCTCACCAGAGTTATTCTCTGACCCTGAGTCTGTATCACTGTTCAACTCCTCCTCCATACGTCTTCGAGTCTCTTCAACCATCCGCTGGTACTCCGCCGCTCGTTCTTCCCTAAGCTGCATGAACGACGAAGTCAGGAAATTGATCTTGGCAAAAGCACTGAGAACTACTTAGCAACACAAAAGGACTCACCTTTTTCCGCTCCAGCCTCCTCTCCTCGCGGGCTTTCTTTTGTGCATATTCCTGCGCTGCTCTGGTACGCTGTAACTTGCGCTTATGAAATCCTGTGAGGAACTCGTGCCTTGCGACGGGATCGAACGTAATCTCTTCGACCGCGCTGGTCAATTTGCGTCGTTTTGCATGAGGTGCCATTGTAGAATATACTGGCTTTTTGACCTAAAGGAATGAGGGAGTTGATGCTGGACCTGATAAAATAACCCGTCCTTATTTTCTGCTAGCATAAAAATGTGTTGCGGGCTAGCTCCCCACGCCCAGATCTTGCCGTCATTGGCTTGACCGCCCTCGGGCCACCTCCAGCTTGGAACGTCCCTTGCCAGAAGCAAGCAGCCTGCGAAGACGAAATACAGCAGATCGCATCATGCATCTGAGTCGATTTTGGCTGTTAGCTCTCGGAGCTGCGGCCGTCGAGGGATTTAAAGATACCTCGCCATTCGTCTTCGCTTCGACTTCAGAGTACGTCTCCACCGCGACCCGCGACGTTCCCGTACTGTACAAGATAGACAGATTGCTCACATGGCAATAGGTTCCCTACATCCTCATCACATCTCAAGTCCGCCACGTCTCTATTTGGAGATGTCTGGAGCAAGCTGAAGACATGTCCTTCAGACTATTATATCATTGCCTCGCAGCCGGGCGTCCATGCCACGGACTATTCAAGCCGCAAGTCTGCGCCACGGTTACGAGAGAAAGCGACGGGCAAAGATAAGGCCATCCGGTCCAACTTCACCGTCACCGAGGTGGTAGGGATTCTGGATGCAGCATCTATCCGAGATGGATTGAAGGACGAGTGTGGTGCGCATGTTACCGCGATTGATGCATCAAGTGAGTGCTGCTGGAACGTTCAAGGATCTCGGATCAGGTATCTGACGACTTCGCAGCGGGGTCTTACCCCTTGGATTTTGGGACGAGTCCCCGGGTGATTGATGTGACATTCCCGATGCTTCCTTTGGGGTCCAATCGGGCCCAGCAACTCGCTGACAATGGTTTGAATACAACTCGACCTATCACTGTGCACCGCTGACTTTTTGTTTGGTAGATGCCTTCCTCGCCGACATCATTGACCGAGTTCCATCGAGCAAATATACCTTGGTCTACGTCACCTCCCCCCGAGAATTCGTGGACGACGCGGAGCCAGATTCTCCTGTCTATAACTTGGAAAGCGGCGTATTTCAGGAGCCCCTTCATATGGAGTTGAAACGAGACTATGCTGGGCATGCTCGGGAGGATGGATCTGACAGCAGCCGGTCTCTGTTTGAAGAATACCAGTTCCTCAGTCCAGGTGCGTTTCTACTATTGCACTTTCTATTCTCTGCTCCGCTAACGGCGTCTCCAGGCATCTTCATGGGTCTTGTCGCGGGTTTCGTTTTTCTGGCCATCTTATACGTTGGCTTTTCCGCTCTGACGAGCTTGGAGGTTCCTTATGCTGCATTTGAGAAGGACACTGCTCCTGGCTCACAGAAGAAGCAGCAATGAATATATACATCTACATGACTGTATTCTCAGCTATTCTCAGCACATCCAGTCTGTATCCACTGGCACTCGAGCTTTGATGAAGTGCTGGTCGTGTTTTATGTGTTTCGGATTTCCCAATTCTAGCGTATTTTGTTCCCTTACGGAGTCTTTGAGTGTTCCATACCTAGGTACCTAATAGTTCATGTCTTTTGGATGCCTGATCGACTCAAACCGCCAGCCAGCGTGGAAGGACTAATGGCATAAATTCTGAATCTGTATGTGCTTCTGCAAGCCATTATTATCTTATCATGTCACGGAACCACGTAGTTATGCCGAGAATCGTCAGTTACTCCGTATGGTCGAGGGAGACTAAATATAACAGCCACGTGATCACTCTCAGCCGCAAGGGCCATGCCTCCATTCACCAGTTGGCTAGGGGCAACGCAGGGGTTGGCTGCTGATCTGAGACAGGCCTCGATCGCCCCTCTCCGTCTGTTGCAAAGACTAAGACTGCTTTCGCTGTCCTTCATTCAGTCTCGTTCACCAGCGCTTTCCACTCGTCCATCGTTACTCTTCGCTGGCTGCTCCTTTTTCGCTCACGCTCGCTTTGTTGACTACGGCACTTACGCCAGTTCGTACCGAATCCATCACCCTCCCAGGACGCGAGAAAACGGATTGAAGACCAGCCTATAGCAATTTTTTTTTCAATCGACCGAGAGATGGGACTCCAGTGAACCGATTGATGTGCGAGGTTCTTTGAGGTTGCACATCCCATTCCCGGATCTCCGTCATACACGGACTCGAACAGTCTCCTTCCCGATGAATCTCTTCCGCGGTAGGCTGGGCATCCAGCCTACGATTTTGCTCGTCTTGTTGCTGGCCAGCTTGATGGCTGGTGAAGTGCTTGCGCAAGCAGCCCCGACCACCACCGACCCCGCGAACACAGCAGCCGACACTGCGACTACGGCAACAAACACCGATGGTACTACGGCTGCGGCCACTTCAGCCCAAACGACTGATGCACCATCTACGGACAACAGCCTGCCACCACTGACCACCAGCACCAGCTCGTCGGATACTCTACCCTCATTGACCACGTCCACTGCGAGCTCCGCGAGCTCCGCGAGCTCCACAAGCAGCAGCTTGACATATACTATTCCGGTAGCCACCGTTCCCCCTACCGCCAATGCTCCGTACATGCGACAGTCCAACCTGCCGGAAGGAACCGTGTTTATCGCTGTGGGAGCGGCTCTGGGGTTCGTTGGACTGTCAGTGCTCGCCTGGCGCGCCATGGTGGCATGGTCGATCAACCGTTCCGTCCGTCGTGCGGCCATGGAGCAAGCCCAGTTAGAAACGAAGACTCTCCTGAACAATAACAACAATAAGCGAAAGTCTAGAAGACATTCTCGTCGTCGTTCTCACAGGCACCATGATGGCGGCAACTCCGTATCCATGGAGAAGCTTGGTCCAAGCCATCGCCACAGCCATATGGCTGGTCCCAAGAGTCCTGGCGCGCAGAGTAGTCTTTTCTACTCGCCTACCGCCAGCGCGGGCATGCCCCAAGCGGCGAACAGAACATCGACCTATCTGCCAGCGGGATACTATTCCACGGGAGCAGCAGCTCCAGGAGGGCACAATCGCAATCTCGGACCCAGCCCGCCTGGATCACCCTCCCTACCTCCGAGCAGCGGGCCAGATGGACCGCCAGGCGGCGGTAACAGGACGTCCCATTTAGGTGCGTCGAGCAGTACAGTAAATCTCAATGTTCCGCCGCAGGGTCGAGCACCGAGTGCTTACCTAGAGGATCTGTTTGAGAATCACACCGCTGCACCTGGGGGGACATAGTTTGATGATTATCACAACAAGTTTTTCATTTTCAATTTTTTCCCTTACGATGGCTTTGATCAACAAGCTTACCTTGCCGTACGTACATAATAAATCCTTGCGTTGCGCTGCGTTGCGTGGATATTGGAAAATAATGGGATGGCTTCAGTTGATTGCTCGGTCATTGGCACTCACCCTTAAACTATTTAAAATGGTTTAATGGTTTTCACATTTCGGTGTTCTTTCTTTCTTTCTTCCCATCCTGTTTTTGCTGCTTCTGGCTATGGCGTTCCCAGTTTGATATCGGGGGGTGTTCTTCTTCATTTTCGCTTCTTTCATGTCCATGGTTTCATGGTTCTTCCGGCTTTATTCTATTCTATTCTTTCTTCCACTCTACTGTTTTTGTTTTTCATATTTTGACTCGGCCCATTTGACATCCATCCATCTGTATATCTGTCTGCCTGCCTGTCTGTCTGTCCGCAGGAATTGCAATTGCAATTGCAGCTGCAACTGCAAATCATGGTATATATTATAGTATATACTATATTATATGTGATGGAAACTTGAAGAAGATAATCTTAGCAGTGAGCGAGCGAGCGGGCGAGCGGGCTGGTGACTTTCCCTGGAACTTCCCCTATCTATCTATGTACATACATACATACTGTTCCTATCGTGCATATAAAAACTAGGTAGTGCAATATATATACAATGAGCAGTTAGTGACATAGTGTACATACATGTACGCAGAAAACATGATGAAAGAGAGCAACGTCACCCTGTCGAATCGAATCAGAGTAATTCTAACCGGCCAGCGTACTGTATTGTACTTGTTCATAGACGGGCGAGCAGGCGGATATATGATCCGATACAGCATGTCTGTTGCCAGTATTATTCTTATTTTATATCGTAGGCCTACTATAACCAACCAGACCAAATTCTGTTCCTCTCATATACAGTTCACCCAGGGGTTAAGTCAAAAAAAAAAAGAGGTAGCATCAGGATGGATCATGAAGTACTCACTCCGTAGTCCAGCTCAGTTGGTTCGAGATAGATAATAACCGCGAAGCATAGCCAACAATATAATATCGCCTGAAGATACAGCACAGAAACCAGAAGAAAGCCTCCCCAACCGCCAAACCATGAAATAGGAAAGTAAAACATTATAAATGAAAAAGAAAGGATTTCTGCTATCTACAATACAAGTATCAGTGCAAGTATTAAGTAAGTAACACACAAAAACCAAAGCAAACCACTCCAACAGACATTTCTTTATCTTAACTCATCTTGATAGTAGCGACTTGAAAGGCAAAAAAAAAAGAAAGTTGTCAGCAAGCAGATAAACGAACAGGGTATATAAAAGAAAATGATAGTCTATGGATGGGAATATATCAAGCACAATGACTCCTAACTTAACCTCTAGTTAACCTCTAGTCAACGTCTAGTCTCTTCTGTCGTCGTCGAACTTTCCGCTGAATTCACCAAGGAGTATGTCGTCTGGTGCGGGGCCTCTGGTGTTGCGGACTGCATGAGGACGTCAGCGATTGCTTTTTTTTTTAATTGCAATTGTAACACGCCGATGAAGGCGACAGGCGACAGGCGACTTACCCCACTCGGTCTCGACTCGGAAAAAAATCCACATCCATCGCCTGGCTACCTCCAGGAACATGAGCAGGAAGATGCCGCTTTCGAGGTTGTTGATCCGATCGAATCGCCGCGACAGTCGGCATACCCAGGTGAATCGCAGAATGAGATCGATGATGATTGCGCCGTAGTACAGTCCATTCGAGTAAAAGGCACGGTGTCGTCGCAGGCCAAATGGATGATCCGGCCGGCTGCGCTCCGCGGAGAACAAGGTCAGGTCCCAATCCTTAGCGACGTCCCAGTAGAAGGAGTAGCACGAGTTGACGAGACAGAAGAAGACCCTAGTTTGAGTCAGCAAGGTCCGTTTCTTGCGATGAGATAAACATACCATAATCGTGACACGGTCACCTCGCTGAGCCCATTAGCCTTCAGTGGGCTGTAATTCCGCTCCAAGGCCGTGAAGATGATAACAGGGAAAGCCGTGGCATATTTCAGAGCGTTGGCCAAGTGTTGTCCTCCCCAGCCATCACCCCGGAGCCCCGCACGCCGCACACGGATAAACTCAATCAGACATTGCCGCAGTCGGATGGCACTCGGAATGGCAATGATCAAGGGTACAACCATTTCCCCTCCACAACTACGGTCTGGCTTGCCGGTACTCGAGGTTTTGCGTGAAAAGAACATGCAGAAATTTATAAAAATCTCCGCGAAGACTTTCGCATAGCTCGTGAGGGCATCGGCAAGAAGAATATCCCCAAACTTTCCATCTTGCGTCTCTGCCAGTCCACCAAGACTGATGCGCCGCAACACCACCAGGAATCTGTGTCGACCGGAGCGAGAAAGACGGTGAAATGGCAGAATGAGGATGATCACAAATATCAGGAAATAGGACTGAGGAATGACCTCCCACGATATGACGCGCTCAGCGGAACCATGTGTGACGGCCCAGAAGACGAGCAGACAGACTCCGAGAGGGATCGTAAGGAGGGTGGCTAGATGATATGTCGAGATATGATGAGGAGTCTGGTGAGGCGACTGGCGAGAAGGATACCGGATCAAAGCAGGCACATCCTGCAGGTTGCAAGTCAGTCTGTCTGCTTATAGTCTTTGCCGACGGGAGGATGCCTACGATCTTTGCCAAAGACAAATAGTGGAGGTTAAGACCCCATCCCCAGAAACCTGTTCGTGTAACGACGTTCTTAGTTTCCCGTCCAGTTTCACGTCGGGAACGACATAGATTCCCGTATACATAAATAGCGTCGCGCCCTTACCAGCAACCAGTATGATAGCAACACGAAACGGCAAGGGAAGGAAGCTGCTGAAGCCGTCCAACTCCGCCGGCGGATGACGGCTCACATCCATTGACCCAGGTGCGTGTAGTGTTGCTGAAGAGAACGGTCAGGGGGGTGGAGGGGGAGGGAACTCAGAAATGGCCAGCTTTAAAAAAACAATTTTAAAAAAAGACAAAAAAAGAAGAAAAAGAAGAAAGAGGAAAAGATGGAGAATAATTAATTATTACAAAGTTTCCAAAAGGGAAGAAAAGGAAAAAAGAACGACTCAGGGTGAGAGGAGCGCAGATCGAGACATGCCAGATTCAAGAGGAGCGATCATGGAGACATGGCTGGATTCATTAATATTGCATTATTTCCCATCTGGTCGGTCTGGTCAGCTCTCGGGATGCGACGGACCAGACGCGACCAACCCCTGTGGCCCGTATCACGTGAGTAGAACTGCATTGGGATTGGCTGGTTGTCCCTGGACTGGGGCCAGCCGCCGCCATACCGCTTCGGGACCCATCTCTGACGGAGTAAGTAAATCACGTGGAGATTACCGAGGCTCGGGACGCTTCCGATATATGATAGTTGAATACACAACATCCGATAAAGAGAGTCATCATGATCCAGAGCAGCTTCTTTCAAAGCTTCTAATTGATGCTGCTGCTGCAGGCGCTTCTCTGGAAAAGGACAGAATGGCCGACGACTCCTTAAAACAGTCCTCTTCCTCTTCATCTTCACAATCGCAATCACCATCGACATCGACCTCCGCGCCCACGGCCCATTTCTACCCCTTCGCAACATCCCCAGACATCATCCGGTCCCATGAGAAAGACGGCTTCATAACCAGCACGCTTACCAACCAAGCACAGTCCATCATCCGCTCGTTGAAAGGCGCGCGATATGCACATGCACACTCGGAAACGATCAAGAACCTGACGGAGATCCTGTACTTCTCCCTGACCACGCTGATTGGGAATCGGACACTGGGAGAGGAATATTGCGACATCGTGCAGCTGGAAGATGACACGCTGCAACTCCCCTCGATTGGACGGCGAGCGGGATACATTCTGAGCAGTATCCTGCTGCCCTGGATCTTGGGACGCATCCTTCCCTCGCTCCGACAGAAGATACGCGCCAAGCTGGAGCGCAGCATCGCCAGAAAACATGCAAAGGCGGCGATGCAGAACGGCGCATCTCGCATGACTTCGTTGAAAGATCGTGCATCCAAGACAACAAAAAGTCGATTCCTGACCACTCTTCGCTTGCAGACGTATATCCTCGAGCACCTCGACTCGCTGACGTCCTTGTCTCCAATCTATGCTCTCAGTCTAGCAACATTCTACTTTACCGGCGCGTACTATCATCTCTCCAAGCGCCTCTGGGGTCTACGGTATGTGTTCACCAAGCGGATCGAGGAGAGCGAACAACGCGTCGGATACGAGGTGCTTGGTGTGCTGCTCGTGCTGCAGATGACAGTGCAGGGGATCATCCACATCCGGCAGACCATCGCATCCATGCAACGGGAGGTAGAAGTAGAGCCGGAGTCGTCCGCTTCCACGTCTGGGTTGCGCCAGAGCGCAGACGAGCGCAGCAAGCAGGACAAGCTTCTCTCCTCCGTGCAGCACCCCCCGTCCATCCCGGCTCTTCCTGCCTCCACGCCCCGCTACGACCTGTCCACTGACCCTGCGGCCGTGCCATGGATTCCCGCGGGCCAGCAGCGCAAGTGCACGCTGTGTCTGGAGCTGTTCAAGGACCCCAGCGTGACGACCTGCGGGCACGTCTTCTGCTGGACTTGTATCCGGGATTGGGTCCGTGAGAAACCGGAGTGTCCGCTCTGTCGGCAGGAGGTGCTGGCATCGAAGATCCTGCCGGTGAGGGGGTAGATCGCTACTATTACCTGAATATTAAAAGAAGTCGTGCATACTACATAAGAAGTAACAGTGAGCATCATCCACAGGCGTTTGGTTAAGGCGTCAGCTTTTTTCTCTTGTATATATACTTATTAGGGGTATCATTTCTACGTCCTCACGAATTGTACGAATCAGTTCCCATGTAGATTCTTGTTTGTTCTACGATATATATATACATATACAGTACAATTCTTCGAAACAGGTCTTCTCGCTGGATACTCCGTTCGATATCCTCCAGGTTTCTTCTCTCCCTGAGCTCCATCTCGTTCTAGAGCTCTAGACTACGCATGTTGGCAACCCACATCACATAATGATACAAGTTGCAAAGGCGACATCCTATTCTAAATAAATACATCGGGAGAGTGTCTATAATTATTATCATTCTGTCAAAAACGAACATAAGAAGAAGAATAGGGAGATGAGATATGTAATGTGGCGGTCAAACAATGTAGAGGTCCCATTCAACGCCATGGTATAGTATTCAAGATGGTCAATTGGTATATTTTTTTTAAAAAAAAATTTCAAGCAAAGACAAGTGTTGATGTCATGGAGACTTGGCCTGTAGCTGCTTCGGGGCAGATTCCTCAGCAGGCATCTCGTTCTCTTACCGGTTCTGGTTCTTGGGAATCTTCCCTTGTTCTAGGAACTGGCTCTCCATTCGCCAGACGGATTGGAAGGTCGAGTTCCACAAAGGCTGGGCGCGGTGGAACCGGGTTGAGTGCCTTTCTCTTCGCCTCCATGACATGGTACAGACGCAGGCAGGCGTAGGGATCAGCGGCGGCGTCTGCATTTTACCACTTAATTCAGCCACAACATGCTCTGATTATCTTTGACGAGTCATCAAACTTACATTGAACTTGACGGTAGTCCAGCCTCCGCGACCAGTCGCTGCATCTGACATCGTCCTCCTTGTACAGCGGTAGGCCCAAATGCTCCTCGACCTGCAGGCTCAGATTCACCAAGCGCTTGTTGACCAGCTTCGGATTGGATTGCGAATATTTCACCAGTTTGTACAAATGGCTGAGCTCGAACTGACCCCGCACGTTGATCCCCAGATGTCGACGCACGCGCGTACAATCCGCTTTGATCGACACGCCCACCTTGGTAATATCAGGGGATTCAAGCAGCTTCTTGAGTGACGGGGCAACGAGCTCGTCAAGCGTTTCGCCAGGTCGGAAAAGAGCGATGTGAAAGAGGGCTATGCGTTCCTCGTTTGCTAACTGGATCAGAGATACATTATTCTTGATGCCGTCGGTGGAAAAGGTCTGGGCCATCCACTCGAGGTCGAATCCCACTACATCGCTCTTGAGAAAAAGACTTGTGACCCGTTCCGTACTTTCAAGGGTCGTGCAATAGTGGACGACGATGCTCTTATCCCCAGGTCCCTTACACAGATTATGACTCCAGAATTGCGGACGGGGAGCCTTTTCAACAGAGCTAGTGATCTGGGTCGTAAACCTCTTTACGGCGGTTGCTGTGTCAGGGCTTGAGCCTGTCGATACCAGATCCTCTGAATTCAACGTATTGTGGTCGGTTCGGGAGGCTTCCTGTGAGAAGTCTGTCAAGCTGAACTCGTTCTCAGAATGGCCATCAGCGGAGCTGTCTCCATGAGTTCCAGGTCCAGTGCTATATTGTCGTGAAAATGCGGAGCTAGAAGGACCACCGGAGACTCTTGGTACGGAAAACTTGGAAGAGGAGCACGGTGTCCGTTTCGGCCGCGAATAGCGCTTGGATATTGTAGTGTCGGCTGATCGCGGTGCTCGTCGCGTGCGGCTGGGAGAGTTCTTCGAAGGTTCCTCGCTTTGAACCCTTCTTCGGCTTCCAGCTTTCACCTTCTCTCGAGTGGCCTTCCCGACCCTTGTCTGGTGCTTTCTTTTCTTCGGGTTACTCCGACTGTTCAAAGGTTTGTCAGACCGCTGCTCAGAATTGTTTTCTCTCTGATCCCCAAGTGAATTCATCGATCCATCTCGGGAATTTTCCTCGGCTCGCTTCGAACGTTGAGCGAAACTCCGGTTTGAGCCCGAAGACAATACAGACCTCGTTGGCTTCGCGTTTCTTTCACCATGATCGCCTGTGGTATCTGTAGGAACATTTCTTACCAGCGTCACTGCATCATCGAGAATCTTCGAACTTCGTGCTCTTGCTGATAGTTTAGCCGATCTCCTGAAGGAGAAAAGCGGCTTCATTTGAGTCGCCATTCGGTGTTTCAAAGGTCTGCGCACAGAGAGTCGTGTACGTGCTTTTGTGCCAGATGTATCACCGTTTTGAGACACGGATTCCACACCTAGAGGGTAGAGTTCACTGTGGACTTGCCGTAATGCGATATCGTCGAGTTCCTCTTCTTCATGGAATTCTGCACCGACAGAGGTTTTCTGGGAGGAACCGTACCACATCCTTAGGTGATTTAGCTGCACTTCCCCCAGGGCTAGTGTCTGGTTTACATAGCTGTCCATCTGCAAGACCCATTGACGGAAGAGAGCAGTATTCTTGCTCAGAGGCGTGGCTGGAGTGAACAGACCGCTTTGAACAGTAAAAGCAGTTTCGCCTAAATCATGGATTCTAGATTCTGACTGCAATCGCAACCAGTTGATCATTCTCAGCCACGTGTATTCATTCGAGATGTCACCGCGAAAATAATCAAAAGCATGATGGACCTCTTTTAAATTTCGAACGTGTCGTAGGCGTGCCTTTGTGTCCAGGTTCGACCAGAGACCCGGAGGTGGATTGGCTAGAGTGCTTATCAGGTAGGCGATCTCGGTGCTGAGAGCACCTGTCGACGCCCAAAGCAGTTCAAACGGGGCTAAGACGTCCAGTTGCCTCCAAAAGATGTTCAACCGCGGACTGCGTGCCGGAAATCGCTTTCTCAGCCGCCGCATATAAAAATGCAGTAGGATGTTCTCGTATGTCCATTGTCTACGCGAGACCTTTCTAGAAACTGACCCCCCAACCAACGCTTCTATCGAGAGTCTCAATGTCTTGGAGCGCTCGTGGATGCGAGGCCACTCATTTCCGTACAGACTGATGAGACGTAAATATGATGCACCGGCAAGGGGACCTTCTAAGTTGGTTCGTAAGAAGTAGAATCGGCGGAAAACATGGCCTGCCCTGGCGACTTCACGAGCGGTCCATCTTTGAGCATCCTTGAATGCATAATATGTTTTGCGGCGTTCTGAAGGAATGTCCCGATCGCTGCCCAGGGATTGGAGGATATCGGAAACCTCATGACTTTTTTGGAGAGCAACACGAAATGAGTCTTGTAAGGACATGTACTTTTTCTGGAGCGAAAGCACTGAGTCCAGAATATCGTCAACTTTCTTCCTCGCTGAAGCACGAGGTCTTATAAACTCTTCGTTGAGTTCATGTACTAGTTCCCTAAAGGCATCGGAAAGAGCAGACACTCGCAATGCAATGGAGACGACCTCTAGGGAAAATTTCAACCGACGGTAATCGCTTTTCAGGTCACTGATGAGCTGCGCACAACGAGAAAGCTCGTTTTCGAGTCCGAGATATTTAGCATCGCAATACTCAGAAACAAGTCGACCAAAATCGCTTTTCAGGTCACTGATGCGCCGCGCAGAACGTGAAAGCTCGTTTTCGAGTCCGAGATATTTGGCATCGCAAAATTCAGAAACAAGTCGACTAAAAGGTGTGATTGAAGCCAGTCCAGACTCAACCCTGCGAACCGTCTCCCGAAGTTTATTAAGGGCTTGTCGTTGCGCAAAAGCTTTAGCAGCCTCCGCTCGTTGTCGAGCGCGCAACGCTTCCGCAGGTGAAACAGGTTTTAGCGAAACAGGTCTTCTATGGACTTGACCAGTTCCCCTTTTCCGAATCATGGATCCGAGATCGCTAAAAGTGTCATCTCTGGAACCGGTGAGCTCGTCGAGCAATTCAGGGTCGTCAAATTCGTCGGCATCTTCCGACGCAGCTCCTCGCCCAGCTCGACCGAGCAATGAGCCGCTTGAAAAGTGCCGCCCGGAATCAACCGTCACGGAACATGAGTTACAACATGGGAAACGTATACAGGGTCCACGGGCATGACTGGGGAGGATCGCAAATCCACTGCAGGCGTCTGGTCAGTCAATACAGAGCCCAATGCGCTAGAACAATACGAACCTTCGCCTATGAAGTCGGACTGATGAAAACCCATCGAATCTGCCAACATAGCCGCAGCCGTTTTGAAATGCAGAGGCGGCACCGCGAGGCGTCCAGCCCGCTGCATATTGTAGGCGGATTTGCATCGCTCAATGTGACCATACTTACTGCCCGGAACCAGCCAATTCGAGCAGCACCGAACCTCTGTTATGAGTGAATTCGTATGTCAAGCATTGTAGAGGTCAGATGCCGCCTCTGCTTTGGGAAAGGAATCTTGAGAAGAAAAAACACATTCAAGATAAAGAAAACTATCGATAACGAATTACTCGGAGCTCAACCTTGGTCCAGCCGCCGGACGTACTACCGTACTAGGCAGTGGAACTAATCCAGTTCAGGTTAGAATATCGGGTCAGGGAAATCTTCAAGTCCGAGTCAGCCACGTGAGTGGTCCATCAACATCATCATCATCCATCTACAAAAGCACGTTCATTGATCTATTTCTTCAGAGCAACCAGACCAAGGTGCCTCCTTCGTAGGATTTGCGCTTCTATATCACCGCTAGTGTCTGCATCAGCTGTGTATACCGACTGCCGGAGGTTGCCCTTGAAATCTTTTATTCATTCGCAATGGCTTCTCAACTACTACCTCTTGGTAAGCATCTCGAACCGCTGTGTAAGGTCCTTTTGCGGAATGCTAATCTGTGGATACAGAGCTGATTGACAAATGTGTCGGTTCCAAAATCTGGGTGGTCATGAAAGGCGACAAAGGTAGGTTTAGTCCCGGACGGCTCTTTAGTTATACGAAACGAGAAGATGGATGTTGCGCTCTAGTATCTCCCTACTAACAATGCATAAACAGAATTTTCAGGTACTTTACTTGGATTTGATGATTACGTCAGTATGTATCTCTCAATCTTTCTTTCAGTCCAGCTATGATGGTAGCAGATGCTAACGGAGTTGCAGACATGGTGTTGGAAGATGTGACAGAATTGTACGTCTCGTCTTTGTATCTTTTCTTTTCGTCCTTTTTTTTTTTGAATTCTCCTCTGTCGAACCCATCTAACATGACAATCAGTGATTATTCTGGCACTCAGGAGAAACTTCCCAAGATCCTGCTCAACGGGAATAATATCTGCATGGTAAGCAGCTGTTCTCTTCAAGAGATTCGATTCTTGTTTCAGACTCTGGCTAATGAGAATTATCTCTAGTTGATTCCTGGCGGTGAGGGGCCTGTGGCCAGCTCATAGGGGACGAATAGGAAGGGCAAGAAAATAAAAATAAGAAAAAAAAAAGGCTAGATATGATGTCCGCCTTGAATGAATGACTAATGAGGAAAATTATTTTGAGATAACCAAAAAAAAAATGTTAAAAAACTGGCGTAATTGGTGTTATCGGAGATGCCTAATTACTGCACCTTTGGGGTCCTCACCATAAACATGTACTGTATGTGTACGAATATGAATAATGGCTATTTCACTTCATATAACCCATCATAAGTCCACTCTCACAACGTCAATAACAATTCTGTGAGTGTATAGAAACCAAAGAAATCTGGCTTGCAGCCAACAAAGTTATCCAGGTCGAGGATATGGATAGGATTTCTATCCATAAGGAACAGAGCATATTATAAAGGCGACATTGCTAGTTCGGATTTTTTCCCATCATTTTATTTTGTCCACTAGGAGTCCTAGTTCTTGTTAGTCCCGTCGATCGTCTTGTTAAGACAGATCATAGAAATTGATTTTAGCGATTTAGTTATGCCCAAGATCCAACTATGTCCTCATAGTATCAGTATACAGGAAACTGGGACAGGGCGAATAATTAGTCCATATCAATTGTCATCATATGACCTACACGTCAGGGTAAGTTCCAAGGTTCGTAGGAATACCTATCAATGATTATCCCAAGAAACCTTAGCTAATTATGTTGTTTACCTAGGTAGAAAGATTCGCATATCTGCGGAGTTTATAGAAGATTAACCACAGGGGGAGGCAACAGAAGTACCGAAGATTTCCGCTTCTTGCCCCTCGTATATTGAGAGTTATCTGACGCAACTAAAGTCTGGAGAATCCGTGGATCGCTGTGCAGCGCGTCGCTATCTGGCACAATCTGACTGTCTGAATTTTGCGGAGAAAAGAGCTCAAGCAGCTGTCAATCTTCAAAGAAGCTCCACCTGAAACCACGTTCATGAACTCAGGTCGATGGCAGGCGGGATTACTCCATATTACGGAGTATGGAGTACTCCAGAAAGCCAAGACACCCCGCATTCCAGTTCTCCCCAACATGATCAGTTGTCAGTGGTCACCGGACGAATAATAATGAATTATTAGTAACAATCAGCTGGACCCTTTTCATCCATAGATATCCCCAGTTCCAAGGCGTGATCACTCTGAACAGCCAAAACCCGAGGTAAGAGCCCATAGCCGTAGTATCTGTTACATAATAGGATCCGCCATCCCCGCGTCAACGCCTCGAATCTGGAGTCAGTCTACCCCTTTTCTCGGGGACTCTGGGGGTGGATACATCTCCAGAAAGGCCAAGACGAGTTAAAATGGACATTAAATTGTTTACCCCGTGGAGTGGTTGCTAGTTGATCTCAGACAAAAAAGACGTGCAGAATCACGTTCACTGAGGATGTTGATCCAAGGTGACTAAGGTGGTTAGAATCGGCTGAAGGGGTGCGCCGCATTTGGATCGGGTTTCTCTCGAAATTTCCTCGGGATGACTGGCAGCCGTCCCGAACGCCATGCAAGAAATAGTCGCTGCAGAATGCACCAAGGAGGCTGCGAGGTACCAGCATGCAAGCCATTTCGGACTGTTGGAAAGAATACATACTCAGCTTTCAATATTGATGCAATTGCTAATTATTCTCGAGGATAAAAAAAATATCAACCTCCTACAGGTTTGTGGCGACTCAACGCGACCTTTGCACTTTTGACTGAGCAAGCCCGGCAAATAATAATAAGAGCAGTACTCCATACGGAGTATTGTTAGAAGAATCCAAGACACGCCATAAGCGCGATTAATCACCCCATAGCATACCAAGTACGCAATAGCTGCCAGCCTGCCAGCACACAAGTGGAGCAGATCGTCTCGAGTAGCGCGAGCCCAATACAGAGTAATTCTCGCACGGGTGGACAGCTGTAGCGCACACTCTACTCTCGACGTCTCTCGTCCCAGTGGCACCTTGCAGCCACGTTATTGTCTGCTGAGAACTCTATTCACCAGTGCAATTCGAAGACAGGGGGAAGGAGCATTCCCAGCGCAGTCACACGCTTCCAGAACAATTCTACGCTTGAAACTTCAAACTTTCGACTTCTTGGAACCGGGCACACTAGTGCCCAACGACGATAAGAACCGTGGTCGATTGTCTGGGCCAAGGAATTACGTTGTCTTGGCTGCGGCCGGGCGTCTTCATGGTGCTGGCTGATAATGGATTCATAGTCATAAATCATACTAGATAGATAAGTTAGAACTGTTAGAAGTTTAAAAATACCGCAAAGTATCCATGGACTAGGTACCGAGTAGGGAATAGGCTCTGCACATCCTATCATTTTTATCTTCAAAATACGGAGTACAGAGCAAGAGGCGCAGACTTCGGGCAAAAATCATTATCTATTGTGGGCTAACAATCAGCTCACAAAGAATTACCATCTCATCAATGAGATTGTTCATTCTTATCAAATAGGCATGGATCGAAAGAAACCATGTCTTTGTTTCACAGGATTGTTCTGCAAGGCTTCGATGCATGAGATCATGAAGACCGGAGCGGAAAGCGCTAATGGCCCAATCAGAAGCTCCGGTTGCAGCAGGTCGGTTAAACCTGCAGTGGCTGAAAACAGCCATGCTTACTGAGGAATAATAGTGAGTTTTTGTGGCAGAGAGCTATTGCAAGTCTGTTATCAGACCACTGCATCTTTTGATGAATTATCGTAAAGAAGAGGCTTGGCCGTCCGGTCTGCCAGAATTGCCACCCAGCATGTTAAACTTTTTTGGGTTTCCAGGGATCCGCTTGGCTGGCGCCCAGGCTTTTCTGGGGAAGCCCAACGCATTACGGACGCTTATTACTCACACAATAATGTCGTCCGTAGATAGCAGGGTAGGATGACTCCACATCGCGCTATCGCGTTTTCAACAGTGGTCAGACAATTTCGTGGTGGGCCGCTTGCGGAGTCCTGCCAGTTACGGAGAACAGTCTCCCAGATGCCCAGCCTCCAGAGCCCAGACGGCTCGTTTCCAGTTTCAAAATCGATTAATTAACCACCTAATTACCTGTTAGTTATCTAGTTACCTAGGTAGGCTCCGAATCCTCTTCCTAAGACGGAAGCCCCAAACCTTCCCGGCCAATCGACGCCGTTAAATGTCATTTCCGCCTCGCTCATCTCAATCACTTTCGCCCCCCGGTCTCGTTCCCCGCCTGAATCCGTGGCTGTGAGTGGAAGAACCAGAGGCGCACGATCACGCGCGGCGACCCCGGTCGGTTCATCATTGAACGGCTGAACTTTTTCTTCGAAATGCGGGCATACTGTGATAAGCTTCTCCAGGGAAGCCCCCTCCTTGGTCACCGCACGGTTCCTGTAGTGGAAGGCTGGAGGAAAAGTAGAAGGAAAGATCTGTGGCCCATGCTTGTACCCACGGCTCCGAGTTCGTATATAGTCGATGCGATTCCCTTTCCTTCTGTTTTCCTTTCGATTCTTCTCCTCACGTGTCCCTCTACTCTCAATTCAGGCTTTGCTTTTGTTTGACGCGACACTGCGGTGTCAAGCCCTGCTACCTTCCTAACCGGGATAGGGTGAGGTCACCGGATTCCCAGTCGCACCTTCTCCATTTTCTTCTTCCCAGAGACTGCACCTGACGCCTCAGAGCTGCGGCTTGTCCGTATATCTCGAAGGAGAACAAGGGTGAAGTCGGAAACAGAGAAACGTCAAAACACAATTGCGGAAGGAAAGGGTACGGTGATTGCCCGCCATGGAGAAAGACGTAAATTCCAAGGAGGCCGTTGTCGGCTCCGACCCTTCTGTCGCCCCTCTCCCAGCTTACGGCGAGACTGAAACCACGCGGGGATCCCTCGGCAGGCGAATTCTCGACAGCTTCAAGCGGGACCCCAATGCGCACGTCACGAAACGGGGTCAGGTCGGAGCAGATGGCAAAGTCTTCGATGTCGAGACGGCCGCTGCGAATACCGCCACCTCCCCGCTGCATCGCCGTCTGAAAGGCCGTCATCTTCAGATGATCGCAATTGGTGGCTCTATCGGTATAGATGAGAAGAACTTCCCCTCCAGAGGCTTTTGCGAGCTAACGTGGTCCAGGTACTGGTCTGTTCGTCGCCTCGGGATCTGTCCTCGCCTCTGGTGGCCCGGCATCCGTCGTCATTGCCTACATCCTGATCGGCATCATGTTGTATTGCACGATGCAAGGTCTTGGTGAAATGGCCGTCCTGTACCCCGTCGCCGGTTCGTTCGCCGCTTACTCGACCCGTTTCCTCGATCCTGCCTGGGGTTTTGCCATGGGCTGGAATTACGCCTTGCAATGGCTGGTCGTATTACCCCTGGAAATTGTCGCCGCCTCCATCACGGTGGGTTACTGGGACTCGCACGTCTCACCGGCCGCCTGGGTCACCATTTTCTGGGTGCTCATCGTCTCCATTAACCTGTTTGGTGTGCGCGGCTACGGTGAGGCCGAGTTTGTGTTTTCAATCATCAAGGTCATTGCCGTCATTGGATTCATGTCAGTTTTCTCCCCCCTTCCAAGTCTGCAAACAGCCAGGGGCGCTGACTTGCTCTTCTTTCTAGCATCTTGGGTATTATCCTCGACTGCGGTGGCGGTCCTCATGGGGGTTACATTGGTGGAAGATACTGGCACAACCCAGGCGCCTTCAACCATGGATTCAAGGGTCTTTGCAGTGTCTTCGTCAACGCAGCTTTCGCCTTCGCCGGTACCGAATTGGTCAGTATCTCAACATCGTTCCCAGTCATATCCAAATCCCCCAGATGTGATTTCCAGGGCTGACAGACAGTCAGATCGGTCTTGCTGCGGCGGAAACGGCCAATCCTCGCAAATCTCTCCCCAGTGCGATCAAGCAGGTGTTCTGGCGGATCGCCCTCTTCTACGTGGTGGCCCTGACCATTGTCGGTCTCCTAGTCCCGTACACTGATCCCCGTCTTCTGAGCGGGAGCTCTTCGGCCGACGCCAAAGCATCTCC
This sequence comes from Rasamsonia byssochlamydoides, assembly GCF_041956645.1. Taxonomy (NCBI): domain Eukaryota; kingdom Fungi; phylum Ascomycota; class Eurotiomycetes; order Eurotiales; family Trichocomaceae; genus Rasamsonia; species Rasamsonia byssochlamydoides. The sequence goes on along the minus strand of NW_027192397.1, from coordinate 125,329 downwards.
GTTCGTCATCGCCATCAAGAATGCCGGCATCAGTGGGCTGGACTCAGTGATGAACGTGGTCATTATGATTGCGGTTCTGTCCGTGGGCAACTCGTCCGTCTACGGATCTTCTCGTACTCTCGCCGCCCTGGCTGAACAGGGCCAGGCGCCCAGATTCCTTGCCTACATCGATCGCCAGGGCCGGCCTCTCTTTGCCATCATCCTGGCCTCCGCCCTGGGTCTCCTATGCTACCTGGCTGCTTCGGACAAGGAGAGTCAGGCGTTCGAATGGATGATCGCCATCTCCGGCCTGTCTTCAATCTTCACCTGGGGTTCTATCTGCTTGGCTCACATCCGCTTCCGTCAAGGATGGAAGGTCCAGGGCCACAGTTTGGATGAATTGCCCTACAGATCCCAGGCTGGTCTTATCGGTTCCTGGATCGGCTTCATCTTCAACTGCCTGGTCCTCGTTGCCCAGTTCTGGGTCGCCTTCGCCCCGGTCGGGTATGCTAGTGAGAGCGCCAGGGACCTCGTCGAGAACTTCTTTTCTGCGTACCTGGCCGCTCCGATCATCATCGCATTCTACATCTACTACAAGATCTGGAAAAGGACTCCGTTCATCCGTGCGAAGGATATGGACCTCAACACCGGACGTCGGGATCTCGACGTCCAACACCTCATCGAAGAGGAGCGCGCCGAGCAGGCTACTTGGCCGACGTGGAAGAAAGTCTACAAATTCTTCTGTTAACAGCGAAACCCACATGGTTCTCGCGGACATAATACCTGTACCATGACTTGCTGTTGTTCTTCTTGCACCTGGCTTTGGTGACCAGATGAGATTATAAATGCCTGTCTCTTTCAGAAGGGACATTTTTGCGTTGTCTGCACTATGAATATTTGTGGTGATTCGGCGTAGGAACCTGTTCCAGCACGAGAGATGATAGAAGACATGAATTTGAATCCATATGCCAGATGCTATTTCTCTATATGTGCTGTAAGATCCATCGGCTGACTTCGTAATGGTGAGCTCAGCAACTGTATTTTCATAGTTAGTACGCGAAATAGTCATCAATGGTGATGTCTATCCAAAGGTTCAGACCTATTGTATGTGCTGGGTGATTAGCCTCATGGTTTAGATCTCCTGTTAGAGGATGTTTTCCCCAGCTCAGGGACTCTATAGAAGTGGGATAAAAGACCTTGGGTACTGGTTTTAAGATGAGATCGAACAACTGTACATACAATTCAATTGTTCCTGGGAGGGAAGTTCCGGCAGTGTTTCAGAGGAGATTCGCTCGTCTTGGCATGTTTGCACCCTGTAACAGCGATACCAAAGTTACCATACTGCGTGTAACGTCGATACGCGCGCCGTATTCTCTGCATTACAGCGTACGTAGTCCGTACGGCAGGTCTCCGTGACGCCTCCAAAAATAGGACTGGACAGCCACAGCCACAGCGGCAGAGGCACATGGGACCGCACGACGTTAATTTCGTATCTTACTTAAGCGTTTCCCGATGACGAGGCTTATGCCCCAGGTGTCTGTCTTGTCTGTCGTGTTCCCCTTAGCCTGTACGGACATACAACAGTGCAAAATCATCTCTTCCTCGTCGTTCAGCAGTACGCTCCTTCTCAATTTCGTTTTGCAAGTGCTTTTCCCTCAGACTTATTCTTTCTTTCCGTTAGCGCATAGCATCGCATAGGGCTATGCCAGCTGGACGACTCCGCTACACCATTGGGTTTGGTCGAATCTGAGTTGTTTTCAAGTCGGACTGCCGCTGCTGGCTTGGTGCTGGCCACTTGCCTGTTTTAGCGACTCTGCTTCTTCGCGTTGCGCATTCTCTCTTATTGCCCTCTCCTGATCTGACGGAAATTTGCTGTCTTCACAATGCCTGGTTTCGCCGATTCGTTCTGGACGCCCGACTATGCCACGGGTTTGGGCGTCCTCTACGGGAAGCTCCAGCAGGGCATTGCAGAGAACCAGCAGATTCTCACCATTGCCAGTATGCGAGCAGATGCCGAGGAAGCTTATGCCACAAAAATCGGGGACATCGCTCCAGCTGTCGATCGGATTGCAAATGGCTTCACTAAAGATGAAGGAGCAAGTGTCAGAAAGGTAGGCCTGGCCCCCGGGGAGTGATTTTCTCGTTCCACCATGGAAATCTTTAGTTCTAATAACTTTTCGCGGTGTTTTCCGAGTCTAGGCCTACGATGGTATCCGCACTCAGATGATCGAGGCTTCCAAAAACCACCATAAGATCGCGTCCAACATCCGGGAACTCGTCGTGACGCCATTCAGTCGCTGGTGTGACCAGCATGCAGCTCGCGTCCAGAATTCACACGATGATCTGCAGGCGCGGATCAAGGAGCATGCGAAGCAAGCGGAGTTGGTCAAAAAATTGCGCAGTCAATACTTTAACAAGTGCCGCGTGGTGGAGGACCTCGAGGAGGAGAACAAGCTCGCCTTTCAGAGTCCAGAGACCTCAAGTCCCAAGCCTAAACCGACTCCACCAAAGATTGTCCTTCCAGAAACAGTGGAGGAAGAGGAACCAGAGCTCGTTGAGCTGGGTGATAAGACCTACTCTCGCGAGGAATTGAAGCAGCTCCTCACGCACATGTTAGAAAATATCAAGATCGGAGAGGCCAAAGTACCGATATTGGGCACCTACCAAAACACATCTACAGGTGTGGATATTGTCGAGTATCTGCAGAAACATCTGAACGCTACAAGCGTCAGCTACGCGGAGAGGATAGGCCAGGATATGGTCGACAATGGATTCCTGCGCCTAGTTGGCAACATGGGCAGTACTTTTGCGAATAGCTCCCGCATGAACTATCAGTGGAGGTCAAAGGTCTTTCAAATTACCGGCATTCCCGAGAAGAAAAAGCCGCTCATACGAGTATCGTCACTGGCCACCAATGAGGATGGGTCCGAGTCTCCTACCATCTCTGCTGTCTCCGAAATGCTCGCTGGTTGGAATCCATTGAGCAACCCATACCCGAATGAGACCCCTACCGAGAAACTCCACCGAGAGGCTCGTGAAGCTGATGAGCGGTACAAAGCTGCCGTGAAGAAGCTGGATCAGATCCGATGCAAGCTCGAGGAGGAGATCATCGATCATCTTCGCTTCATGGAAAGATGTGAATTGGATCGCCTTAGAGCGATCAAGTCCGTTGTTCTTGACTTCTCCGGCGCTATTAGCAATGTCATTCCTGGCTTGCAGAGCACTATCGACCACATGATGTTGTATCAGGAAACCATCCAACCGTTAGGTGATCTAAGATACCTGCTCGAGAACTATCGGACTGGGGGTTTTGTGCCCAAAGTGCAAGCATATGAGAATTACTATGGCTCTGTTGGAGGTAAGATGCAGATCACTTTCTTTCTTCTGGAGATTAGCTAATCTTTTTTTCGTCGCGCTTTTCCAGACCAGCAGTTTGGTGTGGATTTGGAGGCTAGGGCGAGGGCCGACCGGAAACGTGTTCCCATTCTTGTGACTAACATTTTGACCTTTCTTGACAACCGTAAGGATAAGAACTCCTGCATGCTTCCTTTGCAGCTTCGCTGATCAGTATAGACTACCCCGATCTCGAGGGTGACGAGGCACGGCGCGCGATATGGCTCCATGATGTTCCCCTTGCAGCAACGCATCATCTCCGTAACGCCTTGAATAACGCCACCGTTGACCATCATGAAATCTTAGAGAAATATGAGATACCCATTGTTGCAAGCGTTCTGAAGTTATATCTCCTTGAATTGCCAGGTTTGTCTCCAACTTGTAGAAAAGCGTGCTCCGGCTCTGACGACTTCGCTTTCTAGACTCTCTTGTTTCTTCTCAAGTTTACGAAATTATTAAGACGATTTATTCTACTACTGCCAATGAGACGACGGAAGAAGGACGGATCAAGGTCTTGCAAAGCACTCTCGGCCAGCTCCGTCTCAACAACATTGCTACGCTTGATGCCATCATGACTCATTTCACGCGTTTGATTGATTTGACCTCGGCTGATGAAGCATATGTTTCTGCACTGGCTCAAACCTTGGCTCCTTGCATCCTTCGCCCACGTGTTGAAAGCAGCCTCACTATGAACGAGCGCCACAGCTACCGTCTGATCCGGGATCTCTTTGACCACAAAGATGCTATTTTCGGCGAGCTCAAGCGTCAGTCGAGTGCCAATGCTCTAGCCGGCTCCGGCTCATCTCGTCCACGAGCGATCAGCACTGATGAGAGCAACCGTCGTGCTGCTATGGAGGCTCGAAACCGCGCCATCGCAAGTCGTAGCCGGGCGAATAGTCCCGTACCATCGGCCAGGCATCGCCGGGAGCGGTCCACTGATGGATCGGGCGGATCGACTCGATTTCCGATCAACGTTAGCAGTCCTCCCGGAGTCGAGCGTCGACATCCTGCTAGCAGACAAAGCCTCGAAGTTCCCAAAAGCAATGCCTCGTCCCCTGACATTGACCAGACTACACCCGCCAAATCGCAGGAGGACGCTGCCGCCAACAGCGCCAACGCGGCTGCCGAGGGAGCTCATCCTGCTGTCTCAGCCATCAACACCGATGTAGTCGCTAACACCTCAGACGGATCATCCACTCCGACCGTTGGCACCCCAGTCTCAGCTACCGTGGAAGTAGAGAAACGAAACTCACTCGCTCGCTCCGGCGGCCGGTATTCGCGCAAACCAGGCATGGGCCGGCCTGGCGCAAACGCGAGCATAGACAGCACTAGTACCAAGAGGGACAGCCTGCCTCCTATTACGAAGAGGGACAGCATCCCTCCTGCTGAAGCTACCAAGAGGGACAGCCTACCCCCTCCCGCTTCTGAAGGCGAGTTGAAGCCCGTCACGTTGGAGGACAAGCCAATGGATGACTTTTCCTAAATTTTTCGAAGTCCAAGCAAGCATATAGGCAAAAAAAAACTCATTCAATGAGGGCAATGCCTAATGAATGCTGTGGCCCGTTGAAGGGGTAATTAGTGGTGACGAGAGCGACGGACGAGGGCAAGAACGAGGATTGATTGATCCATTGATCGATTGATCATGACGGTACCTGAAGAAGGGGAGGAAAATACCTGAATCAAGGGTCGTGCACGCATGTGTGCTGAGAGTCTGGGACTGACTGACTGACTGACTGCTGTAAACTTTTTTTTCTCTTTTCTAGCTTTCTTTCTTTCTTATTATGTCTGTATGTAAACATATTCATATCCATCATTGCCATCATCATTATCATATGTCTTGTTTTGTATTGTCTGTATGTATCTCGGCTTTTCTCTCGCACTGTATAGCATGCTATGCTACTGCTTGTCCTATACTCTACACAACACAAACACACATGTATGTACTGTACATACATATGTATGGATGTATGTATGAATGCATGGGATATATGTACATACCTACCTACCTACCTACCTAATTCCTTATTATCTAGGTCCGTATCTACATGGTTGTTGGAAAAAAAAAGGATGGTACGATGATATCTCTTGATTCTCCTAATCCGAATAATTATGATGTGTAATGCTCCTAACTATGTAACTCGCTCTAAGGAACCAGTCTATGTATGCTATGCAAAAACGCAGTGAAATCAACCTGGGGCCCTGAAAAGTAATCAGAGATGCAAACAGTCGGACACCGCCATGATTAATACAATGCAAGAGAATGCCCCAACCCCCAACTCCCGTCTCCATGCATGCAGGTATGCTAATAATGATGCGAACAATGGCAAACCGAATAAAAACAATGAAAAATTAATACAACCCATCTCCCATAAGTAACGCCTTGAGGATGCCCTCTCCTGGTCCCGAGATCTGGTCCAGAATTTCCTTCTCAGAGACAAAACAAGCCAGGCCCTTCTCATCCATGCCTTTCCCAGGCGTAGACGGACCACTGCTGCTCTTTGATGGAGAGCGCAGGATACCAGAACCACCAGCAATGGTGCCTCCTCTCCCAGACCCTTGAAATTCACCAACAAGCCCCAGAGACTCCAGACTGCTGATCACGTCCTTGAATTCGGTCGCTGTGAGAGGATGAAGGATGTTGTCTGTCCGACACAGAGTACAATAAGTGTCAAAGAGCTCTCTGACAGTTGGAGCAGCGGTCTTCGATTTTGATGGAGTGCCACAGGTATCGCCATTGCGCCTTTTCCTATCCAATGCCACGAGAGCACACAGTGCCGCCTTTTGTTGCAGATTCAACCCCTGCAACCGCTGGGTCGTACCCTGTCCAAACACAGCGGAAGTGATGCGAGCGATATGGGCAATGGATGCACGAGGTGCTGTGAGAGCGGTATACGCCGTAGCCATCGTGCGTTTTGAGGGAGTTCTGGGAGGCGAGGACAGGTTGACGTTCTCCACAAGAGGGGCTTTGGAAGAACTATCCGGTTCAGCATTCTCTTTCTCCAACTTCTGCTGCGTCTCCTGCTCAATGACATCAAGAGCCCGCTTCACTAATTCAAAGGCCTTCCGGAGATCGCCCGTCTGCGATGCGACTTTTTTTGCACACAGCTGTATGGCCGCCGGTTGGAGAAAGGGCACAAAATCCCCAGCGTCTTTCTGATCTTCAGGTAGAAGGGACCGCAGACGAGCAGTTATCACGTCAGCGATTTGGGGAGCAGTATATGGCAAGAATGGAAGTAGACGAGGCTTGAGATTCTGGGCTTTTAGCCGCGGTAGGAATCGATCTGTGAGATCCAATGCATTGGCGATGCCGATCAAGAGGAGATGAGACTTGCTGTGCAATGACCACTCGAAAAGTGAATATAGGATTTCCGGATCTGCCGTCAGGAGGTGGTCCATCTCATCCAAGACGACCAGATATAGATCCGCTGACTTCTTCGTTGGCACGAACATAGACTTCAGCTTGTCGGTCTCGCTCATGGTGAAGACCTGCGAGTCCTCGCACAGATTCTCGATGAGCTTGCCATAGATGTCACGGGCACTTCGCATGCTCACGCAGTTGATATGCGTGACTTTGACAGCAGACCCCAGATCTAATTCCCTGCAAACCTCTTCCACCATCGCGCTTTTTCCAGTTCCTGGTGGTCCGCTGACGTAAATACAACCACCTTTCCGCGCCTGCACCCCTGTTTGGATAAAAGACGAGAGCTCCTCCCGTTCTTTCTCCCGCCCGACCAAACGGCCTGGATTCGCGCTTCTGGCAAACATCTGTCTGGCTGGAGTGTAGACGCTCTGGGTGGCGATTGGCGCCGAAGCATTGCGGGGAGTGCGAGGCGTCAACGACTTTCCTCCAATTTGAACCCGATGTTTCGGAGTGACCGGAGGAGAATTGGCCAACGCATCTCGGAATCTCGTAGACTGCGGAGTCTTAAATTCGGTCGGTTTCTCATTTTCATCTATTCAGGTCAGCCATACATGCGTGATGAGTTGGGCAGAGTCATGCGGAGGTCCTACCGGTCACGGATTTAGAAGCCTGGAAGTGCGTGTCGATCTTGGATGGCGATATGGCACTGTCGTTTCGAACATTACGTTTCGAACGGCCATTACCGATCGTGGAGCTCTTGACGTTGGTGTCATTGCCTTGCTGCGGGCCGCTGCCGTCCCCAGTCTTGGATCTGAGGCGGGCTGTCGACGAAATAAATGGGGTGCCGTTTTCCTCTTCGTGAATTCGAGGTGCTCGCGCGCGGCGCTTGCTGCCAGAACGCAGCGGCAACGCTTCTAAAAAGGAGTCAGCAAGAAGAGAAAATGAGCAAGAGCAACTGAAATTACCTTCTGGCTCAATTGCACCTCGTTGACGCTTTCCTAGGACCGCAGCTGCCATGGCGAAGGTGAGTCTTGCTGGATGGTGAAAGCGGCGAGAGCGACCTTGGGGGGAGGATGTATCTTTGTAGGGCAGGTACTTCCAGGTACTTTGGTGCTTCGCTCCTGACGCGCTTCGCGCCTGGGAACGTTAAAACGGCAAGACCGCGAAGCGCGTTGCAGTCCCGCGCGAGGCAGGTCTGGCGAGAGTCACGTGGAACGCCATTTCGAGTAATGGCGGGCATTGTCTCTGCTGCCAGCAGAAGAACGGCATGAATGCCTTGAAGAATTCCAATATCGGGAGTAAGACTACATTCTCCTTGTCTGATTTCAATTACAAGATGAGTTTTGAGGCCATAGTGAACGAGAGTAATGCGCACTTGGTTCGCCTGCAACCAAAAAGGGAATCGTTATTAATGCTACGGTATGCCAGTAGAGCCTCTAACGCAAATTCCGCACATAAGAAGTTGTGCAAAACTGCACTTGTAGTCTTTCTGCTTCGCCGGATTTATGCATCCGACTCCCTCGGTTGGACTTGCCTTCTGGACGGAACGGAACATCTATTGCACCGGAGCCCCTCTGCATGCAATCGTCACTAGTTCCGCCTAGCAGATGACGATGGTGGTCGGGGCATTTGTTTGCAACGCCGCCTGATCATACACTTCGCATCATCCATCCTTGGTCAATTTCCCATGAGAGGGTCATAATATTCTTGAATTAGACCCTTCAGGCAGACGGCAATTTCTTCTCGGCAGTTCGCGGTTTACGACCAGTTTCGCCTCACGGATTAGACACCAGCACCCTTTTTGAACGACTAGCCGGACTGCCTGATACGATTTCCGTTTACACTGTTCGGATTCCTCTCCCACCAATTCATCGCCCACCATGGAGGGGGACGTGGTGGCTCAGTTCACTGAGATTACTGGCTCGACCCCAGAGCTGGCAGCTCAGTATTTGGAGCTGGCAGATTTCAACATCGAGCAGGCCATGCAGCTCTATTTCGAGAATGGAGGGGCAAACTTAGCTGAACAGCCGTCACATCCACCCCCTGCCTCCTCAAGGCCTCAGCGTGCTTCCCGTACCACGGGTTACGAAGATGAAGCGGGAGTAGTTCATTTGGATTCAGATGACGACGATGTCATCGTGGATGAGACACGATCTTCCGCACCACCTCGAAATCCTCCGGGCTCAACATACGAAGATGATGCTGCTATGGCCCGACGTTTGCAGGAGGAGCTCTATGCCGGTGCAGATAGCTCCGATGGTGTACGGGCTCCTATCGCACGGACTACAGAGACGCTTGTAGAGGGTTACGATGACAGTGATATGCAGAGTGCAATCCTGAACCAGATCCGTGCTAGGCAGTCAAGAAACAGTTAGTCTAAAATTCTCCTCCTTTAGACCTGTCGTCTAAGTTCTTGGACTAATCATCGCTTGTGTTTACTTGTTAGATCGACCTGGAATATTTAACCAGAGAGACACGACCTCTATCTGGAACGACAGCTCTGAAGCTGCCCACCGACAGTCTCTCGCTCTGGCGACAGGAGGCGCCTCGGAGGCTTCATCGAAGTCAAGCATGCTCGCTGAGATGTACCGCCCCCCATTTGAACTGATGTCTAGGTTGCCATGGGATCTCGCACGCGAGGAGGGCCGAGAGAAAGAAAAGTGGATTCTTGTGAACATCCAAGACCCTTCAATATTCGACTGTCAGGTCTTGAACCGGGACCTCTGGAAGGACCCTGGAGTGAAGGACACTGTGAAGGAGAACTTCATCTTCCTGCAATATGCCAAGGACGATCCTCGTGGTGCTCCATACTTGCAGTACTATTTCCAAGCGAGCGATGTCTCGGACAACTACCCGCATATCGCCATCATTGATCCTCGTACAGGCGAACAGGTGAAAGTCTGGTCCGGCCCGCCTGTACCCAAGCCTGCCGAGTTTCTCATGCAGCTCCATGAATTCCTCGATCGATACAGTTTGAAGCATAATGTGCGCAACCCGGTGGCGAAGCGGAAACCAGAAGTCCCGAGGGAGAAGAAACTGGAGACCATGACAGAAGAAGAGATGATGGAGATGGCATTGAGAAATAGTCTCGGTGGTGCACCGCCGCCAGAGAGGATGGAAGATCCCGACGAGTTGACGCGCAGTGTCGAGGATGTCAAGGGGAAAGGCAAAGCTGTGGAGGCCGAAGACGTCGCCATGGAAGAAGAGGATACAAATGGTTTCGAGGAGGAGGAGGAGCAGGACGTTGGGGCTTCCATCTTCCACTCCATCCCCTCCGACCGACCTCATACAGAGCCCCCGGCCGACCCGGCCACCACTACCCGCATACAGTTCCGACATCCGTCGGGCAGGGTCATCCGTCGATTCGCCTTGGCAGATCCGGTTCGACGTATCTATGAGTGGTTAAAGTCTGACCCACCATTGAAGGAAAAGACGGGTGTGGAGTTTGAGCTCAATGCGATGGGCAAGAATCTTATTGACGAGCTGGATACCAGCATCCAGGACGCGGGTCTGAAGAACGGAACAGTCATGATTGGATATATGGATTAAGCGATAAAGGGAAGGGGCTTGTTTATCACCGATGAAATGATTTATGGATATGCATATCATGAGGCGTTGCAATGGATATGACCGACCGGCAGTCGTCATAATTACTTATCTAATTGGGTGATTTGATTTGCGATGTGCCTTTTCCGAGGGCAGCATAGTCGCAGCATAGTCAGTCGACTTAGCCTGAATGGAATACACCTGAGATGACCTCAGCATTTCTCTCCTTTCCGTTTCTGACAGTCTTTCGATTCTTGAGGTTAATGTATCACACACAGCCATGATTTTCTAGAATGGCAGACCTTGAAGGTCCAATATGGAATGACTGGGCTTGTAACTGCACTTGTATCCTCTAGAAGAGAATGGATTTACAGTAATAGATCGTTTCCCTCTCCCACCTCCAAGTCACAGACGTGTATTCCGTACTGTACAGTAGCAGCCTGGCTGGTCTGTTATGATCACCTGACTTGTGCAGGCATGTAAACACAGAAGAGCCAATCATGACCATGGGTGCCTGACCAGGGACAGACTGGATCACCGCCTTCCTATCCCAGTTAACGTGTCAACCCCGCCACTCACCGCCTTCCACAATCACTGTGCATCATCCACTCCAGTGACGGGCCATGGCATTCTCCCGTCCCAGTCGAAGCATCTCCAGATGCCGCGGAGAGCATCCATCTGCAGGTCCATGCAAGATCAGCAAGAAGCCGCCAGGCAAAGGCATTGTGAGTCTTTGCCAGCAGACACAGTCTCAAAGACAAAGTCAATGCCTTCTTATCATTATCATATCATCATTGTACAGAGTATGGAGCACTCCAGCCAAGGGAAACAGACTAACAGCCATCACTAACTCCCTGACCTGGTGGATACCTCCCAAGGTGGCGCCCTGGGCCTGCGCCGCTGGAACGGTCGTTAAGCTAACGAACCGACCAAAACACCAAGCTGGCAGCCGACAACAAACCTAGTCATCATAAACAATAACGTCGATTCTCAGTCGACTTCCTCCGTATGGTCTACAGCAAACAAAACATATTGAAGATCCAGCCCAACCCTCCCTTTGGGAACGACACTTCCCGCACAGGCCAACCGTCACTAGTCTCCATCTAATCTATCGTCCGGTGCTCCATCCCTTCGTCAACTATTAACTCTATTTTCCCCACCATTCGATCCCCTTCGGGCAATTGCGAAGTGACTCGTCTCACCGATTTGTTTTGGCACTCGGTGCAGACCATCAACCGTTTCAATCTGGTCGTTCCAAGCTGCCCCTTGGCTGCAAGGAATCACAGCTTACTGAAAGACTTGAGATTCAAGGGTGCGAATCTCATGTGAACCCAACAGCCCGGGGTCCTCTTGAGCAGTATTTGATCTTCTTTATTTACTGCAAAGGCCCGGAGGACCAGAACATTGTCTGTACCGAATTCAGGGAGAACGGACGACGGCCTATCCGGTCCGTCCTTTGAAATTTGGTGAAGATGCAGGGCGTGGTTGATCCGGAGACGCTTTATACGAAGCAGAATTGCCTCGGTACGCCCACCTGGACCTTGAATAACCTCTATGAACTGGTGAGATTTACTTACCACGATTTGCTCCACAGGTGGTGGGAGTTTCGGTAAGGTCTACAAGGGGTACGTCCAGAGAGTTTCTACCCCCCTCGTCATTATCGGTTGCGTGCTAAGTCCGAGTATAGGGTCGATAAACGTACGGGTCAATCAGTGGCGATTAAAATTATCGATGTCGAAAATGCCGAAGACGAAGTCGAAGACATCATTACTGAGATCTCCATCATGTCTACAATGAACTCGCCTTATGTCACCAAATACCATGGCTCGTACCTCAAGGGATCTGACCTCTGGATCGTTATGGAGTTCTGCTCTGGGGGTAGCTGTTTGGATCTATTGAGATCGGGGATCATACCGGAGGAATATATCATGATCATCCTCAAAGAGTTACTTTTAGGTTTGGACTACCTCCATAGCGATAAGAAGCTGCATCGGGATATCAAAGGTATGTCTAAACGCAGTATATATATGCTTTTACGAGCTGACATCCATTGCAGCAGCAAATATTCTTCTGAGCGGGAACGGTCAAGTGAAACTCGCGGATTTTGGCGTTTCTGGTCAGCTAAGTGCCACCATGACCAAGAAGAATACATTTGTTGGGACGCCGTTCTGGATGGCACCAGAGGTGATCAAACAGTCCGGTTATGACTACAAGGCAGATATCTGGTCCCTAGGCATTACAGCGATTGAGCTTGCTCAGGGGCAGCCTCCGTATTCGGATATTCACCCAATGAAAGTCCTGTTTCTCATTCCAAAGAACCCGCCGCCAACCTTACAGGGCAATTTCAGCAAGGCGTTTAAAGATTTTGTTGGACTGTGCCTCAGACGCGATCCGCGAGAAAGACCAACGGCAAAGGAACTCTTGAAACACCCGTTTCTCAAGAAAGCGAAGAAGACCACGTATTTGACTGAGTTGATCGAACGGCACGAGCGATGGCAGGCAGTTCATGGCCGCGGATCGCCTGAAGTTGAAGACGAACACGTGCGGCAAAAACAGGAGAAGCCTAGTCCGGATGATGAAGACCTGTGGGATTTCGGTACCGTCAGACCCGTGGGGGGAAGATCCACTGGGCTTAAAGCGATGAGTGGTGCAGCTACCAATGCGCGCAGCCAGGTGTCGGATGCTGGAAATACAGCTCGCAGTGAGGATGTGGAAAACGAGATCTCAAAGGAGACGCTGAGAACTGTAAATTCCCCGCCTCACTCGCCACAGAAACAGAATATCTCTCTCCCTACTCCACAGGCCTCCCCGTCCAAGGTACCACTCCCTCCATCTCCGCAGAGGCAGGCATCGCAAGAGGAGCCTCAGACGCCGTCATCCCATCTAGCCAAACCAGCAGCTCCGCAAGAGAAAGACAGTCCGGCCACCAAAGACTATGACAGAGCCCTGCAGCAGTCTTTGGCTTCGGACCTGACTTTTCTTCAACTCGGTGACTCCCCAAGTGGCACTCCGGCAAGCTCGCAAGCTCAGAGGATTCCTCCGCCAAGCAGCCCAAGCTCGCAGACTCAGCGGGCTCAGCGGGTTCCAGCTGCACACGAGCCTATTTCTCGCAAGCCTGACTCGACTCGTGACCGACCTCCATCTAACACGTCATCGGACATTCAGTCTGTGAGAAAAGTCCCTGATCAAACTTCTAAATCTGTTGCGCCAGAGCACCCTCGTCGTCCAACTGAGCAGAAGGCGCTTCCTCCCGTTTCGCCGCCCCAGCCGTCGCAGAGGCAGGAGAAGAAGGAGTCAGAGCGTCACAAGAGTGTAGACTCGAGAATAGCGCCTCCTCCTGTTCCGAGCAGCTCGTCAGATGGAATCACCGCTGCGAGCGGCGTCATCCTGCCAGCCTTGGAAGCGGCCCTGAGACGTCGTTCCCACAACCTCGAGCTTCTCGCACGGAAGTCCGCGACAAACGGCAAAGACGGCAGCAGCGCGAGCAGCAACATTGAGAGCCTGCGTCGTCGCCAGTACGCGCACGAGAAACTGAAGAAGCTGGTCGTCAAGGCTGCAAGCATCTTCAACGAGATCGAGCGGTGGGACCAAGAGGCGCCAGTGGAGATGGGCGGAGAAAGCGGATCGTTCCTAGAGGGTTTTCTGGAGGAGCTCCTCGTGCGAATCGAGCCAGTGGACGACGAGATTGGCAATTCACAGTCTTGACTTGTCGTCTTTTCAGAACCTTTTGGTCTGGTCTGGTCTGGTCAGCTCCGTCAGATGATCTCATGTATCTACGAATTTCTTTTCTCTTCTTTTCTTTTTCTCTTCTTTCTGGGAGGTTGCAATTTCACATGTCAGGAAACGGGATTAGGCTTTTTCTTACTTTTTCTTTTTCTTGCCTTTTCTTTTTCTTTTTGTGTGTTGGTGTTTGTGTTTTGTGTTTGTTTTGTTCATATGACGACCCTACGCTACGCAACGCAAGGCAACTTTGCTGGGAGCAAGCGAACAAAAAAACTGGTGTTTGTTTTTGATTGATGATAAGGATAAGGATAAGGATTAAGGACAGGAAACGCAACGAATGAAATCAACGAACTGAATTGAACTGAACTGAACATGGATGAATTGATGAAATGAAATGGAAATGTCTCTTTCTTTTCCCCCCATCCATCCTTATCCTTGATTATTCGGTTTATGTAACCGTAACAGTACACTTCCCCCGCCGCGCCACGGAGGTTGGTGCCGTACCGTATCTACGTTGAACATATCCTACAGTACAGTACGGAGTAATGAGCTTTGTTTGCTTCAACCATATCATATCAATCATATCATTAATATTTCCATTGTGTGCAGGAGGAGGCTTCATAAGGACCTGACCTGACAACAGGTCCTGTACAGGTACCTAACTCACATGGCAAAAACTCGAAGTCATTCATCTATAGAATTTCTTGGAGGCAAAACAAGACGAAAATGGAAAGAAAATATTCATCAGAGCCCATGCCTATTCAGACCAGGATGGAACGAACCCATATCGCCCACCAAACCACGCTATGTGGTATACAAATTAATATATACAAGACGTTTGGAGAACGGCTGAAATGAAGCAAGATCCGGCACGCTTTTCAAATAGAGGATAAAAGGATTAAAAAAATGTTTTTCAGGATCTTCCATCCCTTAGAAATGCAAATGCTCCTTGTGGATATGTCAACGAGTAGATGAGAGTAAGCAAGTGGAAATACAACAAACATGAATGCACATCATGAAGTGGACCATTTCCCAGTCTCGGGGGAAATGGCACCGGAAGAGGCACGAAGAGGGGTATGAAACGAAGAAGACAGATAAAAAGAGCTCGCAACGTCTTAGCCTGCTACCCAGGTGGTCGGAACAACCAATCAGTCTCCGGTGTCGGGATCATATAGTTGGTAATGTTAAACTCGTTGTTATTGCCAGCTGATGCAGAGTGGGTAGATGATGCCGTCCCGGTGAGACCAGGAATGGACATGGGGTTGGTGATGGCGTCGTTTATCTCCAAGTTGGAAGCCACCGGAGTGGGTGCCGTCGGCACACGTGGTACGTTGAAAAATCCAAAAACATCGAGGTATTCTAATTCGTTCGGTGCCAGATTTCTGCTGACAGGTGCAGTGGATGTATGGTGGCTGGAATGCGCCGACGAGCTCTCACGCGGCTGCCGGGAGATCAAGAAATCCAAATCGAATGCACAGCGTCGCATGTCGGCCAGGATTTTCACGGACGACGGGGTGGCACGCTCACCATCAGTTCCCGCTGCTTGCTCGTACTCGGCATATTCATCCAAGACGCGTTGCAGGATTGTGCTGTACCGCTCAGCCACTTTCCAGTACTTCCCCATACGGGCCAGAACATCGACGAAGAAGTAGATGTCAGGACTGACGGTGTGGGCGATTGTCGAGCCGTGCACGAGTAAAAGACGTGCTGAGACCCAGAGGGTAAAAGCAAAAGGGGGGCCCAGCTTGTCCAGCATGTTGTTCTCGACAACACAGCGGGTCAGCGATAGAATATTGTCCACCGCCACCAAGCATCGTTGACTGGCACTGTACGACGGTGTAAAGATCGGGGACCGTGTCGTGGGGTATGCTGCGGAGGAGTGCAGCCGGATTACGGTCCTAAAGCCAAAATCAGCAGCCTCACAACGAAGAGAAGAGAGAGGGCAACTCACGTTTGGTAGGTGGCATGGAGCATCACCCAGTCGCATTGCAACGTCTTGTTCGCCTTGGAGGAGGTATGAAACAGACGAGACGAGTTCTCGAGAGCGTATTCAGATGGCAGGTTGAATTCCCAGGAGGTGAGTTCGCTGTCCAGCTTCCGATAGGTCGCTTGCCACTCTTCGACATCGGAGAGAGCCCCGATGTCCACAGGCCGCTTCAAGAAGAGATGGATGCGTGAGAGGATGCCGAGGATCTCGACGTAGAACCCAAAGGAGCCCACGTTTTCCGCATGACTCGTGTAATCGCTCCGGTTCTTGTCGGGGCGAAACCATCGTGTTTCAACTGGTTGATTTCTCGCAAAGAACTCATCCCGGCAGGGCAGTTTGCGGTCGATATCCTTATCGTCCAAAGCGAAGTCAAACGCGGTGGCAATGGTCGAATAACGATCCAACAGGTAGACCATCCAAAACAGCCGTCGCCGGCTTTCGTCCTCTATCCACGACTCCGGGTCGGGCAGAATGACCGCCCTCAGCGTGTAGATGGACGGATAGGCGGATGAGATGAGCGAGGACCCGGATTCCACGGCCAATCCGAGTTGGACCACGGATCGAGCAATCAGAGCAAGGAGCTTCCACCCCGGTGGCCCGTTTGAAGAGCCCACGAAGTCAAGCGCCAGGATGACCAGAGCCTGGAGAGATTTCACCGACGAGTTTTCAAGGCCGTAGAGCAGAACCTTTTGCTTCGACGAATCATGGTACCGTTTCCGACTGGCCTTAGTCAGCCGACTGTCGGTGGAGAAGCGAAGGGTCGTCGCCACGATCGCATAAAGGACGATGCGATCAGCCTCTTCTAGCGGTGATGGACCAAAAAACGTGTCTAGCGTGGTTCGCCGGTGCAGAATAGGGCACCAGGGGTTGATATGTTCAAAGTAGAGGTCGACTAGCGCGTAGAGTAAATCATAAGGGGGCAGGTCGAGCTCGGGATCGGTGAGGGATTGTTCTTGATTGTTGAAGAGATTGACTGGGACCTTTAACGACGACTCATTCCGCGAGTAGTCACCACTGTCTGGCATTTGTGACAACGGCGTCGCAGCAGACAGACCGTTCGGGATGCGGGAGTGTGTCGTCTGTTTGACGGAGGCATCGGACGGACTTCTGATGGCGATCTCGTGCTGGTTGATCGAGGCGGTTCCGGACCCGGGCTCGACCTGTCGATGGGACATGGATACCATCGAAGATTCCCGCAGATATAACGCAGTTTGAGGACTGGGGCCAGAGGCCGCGGACGGTTCGGATGGAGAACTGTATGAAGGGACACTCGGCTGCGAAAAGCCATGGTTCACACGAGGCTGGTTATTCTGGAGAATATGAGTCTCAATGAGGCGGGCTTGTGCCTGGATGATCTCTTCCAACCTGTCTGGTAGCGAAGGCAGTAAGTACGAGGATGTCAAGAGATGGAAGATGGTCCAGAGAACGTACCAAGCCGTTGTTCCAATTCCTTGCCGTATCCTGCCCTGAGGCCAGGTTTCTTGCGTTCTTTGTACTCGCATAGTTGACCATTGCGGGCACACCACCCGCAACTAGGCTGCGCACGGTCTATCAGTTGGTTAGGATGAGAAATTAGATTCAAAGTAAGAATTGACTTCAGACACAGCAACACATA
>NW_027192397.1:67043-107659 GCF_041956645.1 Rasamsonia byssochlamydoides | reverse complement strand
CCCACCTCCCTCTCCCGGACAGTGGAGTGGAAGACAGGACGAGAATTGAAAAGACATGACGGTGATAAGACGGAAGTGAGGAGCACCTACGACACCATTTGAGGACGTTTCCTCTTCGTCCCGCGCGACGAGGCATTATGCGAGCCATTCCCATCCACCAATTGTTCACTCCCGGACTCGGCCCCCGATGAATCACCATCGGGACTCTGCATGGGGTCAGCATTCTTGGATTGCCGAGCGGTCTGCAGCGGAGAAGCTTTGACGACAGGGACAGCGGTGGTCGGCATTGTGATATCGCGAAGCGTCAGTCGACCAACCAGCGACGACGTCATCTAATTCCGACCAGGCCCATCGAGAAGAAAAAGGGAAAAAAAAAACTGAGATCGGCAGACGAAGGCGGATTAGCGCGGCAATTGAGACAGAATGAGAGATCCGTTTGAAGATGATTGCTCGTGGATTGAGAGTCGGAAGCAGCAATCGAGAGAGCTCTCTTCTACTGGTTCCTGTTTCCCTGGGTCGCGCTTTCTCAGTTCGGCAAAACGGGGTTCGCTCGGCCCCAGCGCACAACCCCGCAAAATGGCTGATCTCCACCATTGAGCTAATCCAGACATGGTTAGCCTGTTGTTTTCGGCGGCACGGGGATGGTTCGGGGGTCTCGGGGGGGATTGCACCGAACCTGGGCACACCACCGATGGCAGAAGACCAAAAGACCATTCTGAGAGGATTACTATGATTAAGCCCGCGATGGAAGAGGCAGGCACGGACTTGTTTCCGGTTAATTATTTTCCGGGACTGCCGTCGCTGCACCGAGCATTTGTTTATATACCGAGGCCGTCTTCCTTTCTCCAGTTCTCCCTCGTTCTGCTATCAAGGTATCACACGGTGCGACTGTTTCTTTTTCCAGGCACCTTTTTTGTCCATTGCACCCGTGGGACCTGTTTCTGCACGACTTAGAGCCCTCCCGTGACAACATGGCGACCGCGACATTCCCCGTCATCAAACATGTGAGGACGTTTGTGGTTCAGGGTGTGGGCTCTGGGGGAGACTACCACAATGTAGGTCCAATCCTGCTTGCAATTGGCGTGCTTCAGGTCAGCGCTGAGATCGTCACAGGTCAAAGGTGGGCATTGGCTGGTTGATAGCCCCATCTCGACTCCGATGGCTCGGTGGGAGCAGTACCGCGCGTCGAGAACGAGCTGGGGTATCAACGTGTTGGGTTCGTTCTGTGTCGAGATCGAGACCAGCGATGGCACCAAAGGGTTTGCGACCGGTTTTGGAGGCCCTCCCGCCTGCTGGCTGGTCCATCAGCATTTTGAGCGGTTCCTTATCGGCGCAGGTAAGAAACAAGACTCTTACAAACTAACGCGACTGGACTGACTGGTGTTTTCTTCTCAGACCCCCGTGACCATAACGACCTCTTTGAGAAGATGTACCGAGCATCCATGTTCTACGGACGTAAAGGCCTTCCCGTTGCTGTCATCTCCGTCATTGATCTGGCCCTTTGGGACCTGGTCGGCAAGATTCGCAAGGAGCCCGTCTACAAGATGATCGGGGGAGCAACCCGCAAGAGGCTGCACTTCTACTGCACCGGACCCCAACCGGGTGCCGCCAAGGAGGCGGGCTTCATCGGAGCCAAGGTGCCCCTGCCGTACGGACCGGACGAGGGTATTGATGGCTTGTTGCGAAACATCGAATTTCTCCGCAAGCACCGAGAGGCCGTCGGACCGGATTTCCCCTTGCGCGTGGATTGCTACATGTCGCTCAACGTCTCCTACACCATCGAGCTGGTCAAGCGGGCCGAGGCCGAGGGACTGCACATTGACTGGTGGGAAGAATGTCTTGCACCGGACGACTTTGATGGCCACGCCCTGCTCAAGAAGGCGCACCCGACGGTCAAGTTCACCACGGGCGAACACGAGTACTCCCGATACGGGTTCCGGAAGCTGGTCGAGGGCCGCAATCTGGACATCATCCAGCCGGATGTGATGTGGCTGGGCGGGTTGACAGAGTTGCTCAAGGTGTCGGCGCTGGCAGCCGCCTACGATATCCCGGTGGTCCCGCACGCCTCGGGGCCGTATTCCTACCACTTTGTCGTCTCTCAACCCAACACGCCGTTCCAGGAGTACCTCGCCAATTCGGCAGACGGCCGCACCGTGGAGCCGGTGTTTGGAAATCTGTTCCTGAACGAGCCGATCCCGGTGAAGGGATACATTGATGTGAGCGAGCTGGACAAGCCCGGGTTTGGCCTAGAGTTGAACCCGGCTGCTCCGTTGATCCCGGCGTCTGCGCTGCTGACTCCGGCGCCTGCGAAGAGCCTGACCTTGCCGGCGGAGAGTGAGCAGGAGGCCAACGGGGCTTGAACAGTTGCATGCAGTTGCAAGCAACTGCATGGAGTGTATGAAGTTGACAGCATGACATGAGCTTTCTTTTTTTTTTATTTTCAGCGAGGCATTTTATATGGCCTTTGTGGATATATTGTACGGAGTACAACTTTTCTTTCTCTTCTGTCTATATCTATATTTTCCACTGCTGCTAGTCAATGTACAACATAGACTGAGTGAAGAGCGAAAGAGGCGACTTGAATGGAGGTATATTGCACAGAACTAGACTGAGATAGGATTGCATTCAGTGAAACCAGGTGTAAGTTGCAACGCGTCAGTCCTGCCTGTCCGTAGATAAAGACTGTGAAAAGAAACAACAGTTAATACTCGCATCGAACCCATCCATCATCCTTTCGTTATAACAGTATTTTGTTATGAAACTAATCTAATACCGTAGGAACCATCCATGGTTCGGCCTGCCCACCGAGGAGATGTGGGTCTCTTCCCCGCTCGGGCGATCATTACCCCGAGAACCCCGACGGCCAGCTCCACCGCGGGGTCGGTCACGTTCCAAGGAATGCAGGCAACCAGAAGACAAAAGAAGGACATGCGGCGAGGGGATAATACGTCTCTCCATTCAGGACAGGAATAAATAAATAGGCGGATACATATACAGTAGATATATGATGGGATGAGATTCGTAGTAGTATTTGACTGAGCAACGTAGGTTAGATAGATGAATAGCTGCGGTTCTAGCAACGACGCGTGCCACACAACAAATATCCGACAGTTATAGTCCTAATTGCCGACACTTACCTGGTACATATCCACAGTACAATCATCGAATTTCTCTGTGTCAAGAGCTCAATTCTGTTTTTCCTTGTCCCCTTCTCACTACATAACTCTCTCTTTCCCACATTTCAAGATTTATCCTCTTTCAATTCCCTCTCCGACGTGCCCCACTCGTCGATACAAATCAATTTGAAAATACCTACCCACATACCTGCCCAGATTGATACCTGTCCCATTGAACGAACGCATCATCTCTGGTGTACAGTTACACAAATTGAAATGCCTTCCCCGCGACTCCTGGCAGGCAAGGTCGCTGCCATCACGGGTGGATTGACGGGAATCGGACGGGTGCATATACTCTTCTGCAGAAAAAAAAATACAGAAGGAAAGAAGAAAGATAGAACTGACTGGGTTTCATCCAGGCCATCGCTCTCGAATACCTCCACCAAGGCGCCAAAGTCGCCGTCAACCATCTCGGTGCACCTGGCGAGGAGGAGCTTGTCGAGGCCTTTCACAGAGATGCTGCTGTAGTCATTGCAGCTGAGCAGCAAGAAGAAGAAGAACAGCAGGAACAAAGGTTCATCACCGTCCCGGGCGATATTTCGCTTCCGGAGACGAGCACGAAATTTGTCGCCAGGACGGTCGAGGCGTTTGGTCGGTTGGACGTGTTTGTGAGCAATGCGGGGGTGTGTCAGTTTGCGGAGTTTTTGCAGTAAGATCTGTTTATCCAACTATCCACTATCCTTTCTTTTTTCTACTTTCTGCTACAAGATGGCTGACGCTGGCACAGCATTGAACCCAGCCTCCTCAACCAAACCGTCTCGATCAACCTCTCCGGTGCCTTCTTCGCAACCCAAGCCGCCGCGCGCCAGATGGCGCTCCACCAGTCGCCGCCAGGCGGCTCCATCATCGGAATCAGCTCCATCTCCGCGCTCGTCGGCGGCGGACAGCAGACGCACTACACGCCCACAAAGGCTGGGGTGCTGTCCCTGATGCAGTCGACGGCCGTGGCGCTGGGCAAGTACGGCATCCGATGCAACGCCCTCCTGCCGGGGACGATCCGCACGCAGCTGAACGAGGAGGACCTGAGCAATGAGAAGAAGCGCGCGTATATGGAGGGACGGATCCCGCTGGGAAGGTTGGGGCAGCCGAAGGATTTGGCGGGGCCGGCAGTGTTTTTGGCTTCGGATGAGTTGAGCGGTTATGTGGTGAGTCTGCTGTCCCTGCTGGATTGAACTCGATGATCTGACCTGACCTGACCTGTCTACATAGACCGGAGCACAGATCCTCGTCGACGGAGGAGCATTCGTCAACCTGCAGTGAAGAAAATTGGAATAAATTCCGGTTTATCTCTGTTGTCCATCTCCTTTGACATGACGAATATATAATTTCTATGAATGAAGCTGCATAGGATGGTCTATGTTGGACTGCATATATTATTTTTCACTACCTACTTGTACATGCTGCCAGTATGGTTCTTCTCTGTACATGTACATAACGTATGTATAAGCCTTAAACGACTCGTATGTATCTAAATCTCCAACCTATACGCCTTCACCGCAACTCCTCCCCAAACCCCCTTCTTCTGCTCCTCCGTCAACCCACGTCCTTCCAACACGCCCTCGACGATGCTCCTCCATCGCCGCCACGAGACCTCGTTCCCACCCCCTCCGATGTTGCACACGGGCCAGTCGGAGCCAAACAGCACGCGCTCGGGCCCGAAGGTGTCGAACACGGCGTCCGTCCAGGGCTGTAGCCGGTCGACCAGCGCGTCGATGTCTGGTTCGGGGGTGGACGACAGCGGCGGTAGCTCTGACAGCGCACCAGACAGCTTCATGTAGGTCGTTGGGTGGGCGGCCATGGCGGTGATGAGGGCTTTCCATTCGATGAAATCGGCGTGTGTCGTGATCGACTCAGGGGTGGAATATGGGAGGCGGAGGTTTGGTTTGCAGAGGTGATCTAGACGTTTTTTTTTTCTGGTCAGACGATTCTGCTGAAGAAGGAAGTCATTGAAAACTGGTAATTGAACATTGGAGAGAGAGGGTTGGAACTCACTAATGACGAAAACAACCCTTTCCTCCTCGCCCACCCCCTCGTAGACTTTCTGCATCATCTCCACCGCTTCTCGCAGCTGCCAAAGCCCACCCTGTCTCGCGTCAATCCCCAGATCAAACACCAGCTTCTGCCGACCCAGCCATTTCAGCCCCTCGACAAACCCCGGGTTGAGCATCGTCCCCGCGGGCTTATCCTGGAGGAGGTACCGCACACCGCGGACTTTCTTCCAGACCTCCTCCGTGCGGGCGCGCTGCTTGGCAAGAGACAGGTACCGGGCCAGCGCGTCCGGGCCAGCGGGGACAGGCGCCCAGGGCACGATGCCCAGACACAACGAGCGGTCCGCAGGCTGGTGGCCTTCGCCGGAGATGGGCTCGCCTAGGGCAATGCGGGTTAGCAGCGAGACTTCGTCCAGCGCGTGCGTCCAGCCGGCATCGTCGAGTGACGAGATGCGATCTGTCTCGAGGAAGACGAATCCGCGGAGGTACGTCGTTGTCGTCTCGTCAGGAGAAGTCGGGACGGTTTGGGTGGCAGTGCGGTACTCGTCGATCGAGTGTTGCGCGCCGAGGGGATTGTCGGGGCCATGCCAGGCCAGTGTGGGGAGATGTGCCTGGGGGAAGAGGTGGATATGCGAGTCGACAATGGGGATTGGCATGTCGCAGTTTCTTTCTTGCTTTTTCCCTCTTGTGACAGTATATATATTTTTCTCACACGCTGGCTGACTGTAGAAATATCCCGTGCTGTCGTTCTGTCTGTCTATAATGCGGGGTTGTTCTAGATAATAATTAGAAAATGGCCAGAGATGATTGGACAGGAAATCGATCTATAAGAAGTCGGTACTTATTACCTCCTCCTCCTCCAAGTTGAAGATTGGGGGAAAGAATTATGATAATGAAGGTGATACTTCAAGTGTTACAAGTGGAAGATCTCAAGTTCATAATCGGACAGAAACTCTGATAGAAGTTGCATCGTTCTTCCTGCCTTGTCGGCGACCATTATGCCGAGCAATCGTCCGACTAATTGACATATTTAACCGGCATCGCGATTAGGACTGGGTGGGCCAGTGCCTCAACAACGGAGATAAAACTACCCGGGTACTCTAGATATGGCAAAAATATACATGCACACAGGTCCATTGATCTATTTATATTTATCTCATCCATTTGCAGAGGTTTTGTTTCATCCTTCCCCGCAGTTTGAGGTCCATCTCCATCCATGGATCTCGATTTGAGTCTTAATCCATCCACCCCGTCGTTTTAAGCCTATCTACTACCTACCCAACCACAACAGTCAACTAACCGATACTGTTGGCGCCAACGAGATTGATTGACAAGCTCACTAACCCTGTCTTAGTATCTGGAAGAACCGATCTACCTACCTAAACTTACCAAGCTCCTCCCTTCCCCGCAAAACCCCGCCCTCCTTCTGCTCTGCGGCCTACTCGATGGTCCATCCCCCAGCGATGTCTAACGTACGACGGACGGTACGACCAGGGTATTATTCCACATCAGCTTCCAACACTGTGATCAAGCTTATACCCTTGCTCGTACCCATGTCATGGCTTATCGCCAAGGTTGTCCCCCTCCTCTCTCAAAGAGACCAACAACCTTATCCGAGGTAGAAGGACAGGAAAGAGGAAAGAGAGGAGGGGGTCCCTCAGTTGAACTGGAAGAATCCCGTTGTTAATCATATATCATAAATTCGACCCTATCAGCCACGCTGTATACTACTACATACACACTGCACAGGATACCTACACACACACGCGAGCATGCTACTCCCATCGTTCGTTTCTCTACGCTCGTAACTCCCCTGGAAGAGACATCTCCACACAAATACAAACTCAACCCACATGATCGCGAAAGGCAATTCACTTGAGCCCGAAATCCCTCAGAAGTACAAAGCTGTCGTCTATGACCGTCCGGGGACCATTTCGACGAAGGTCGTCGAGCTGGATGTTCCCGAACCAGGGAACGGGGAGGTTCTTATCCGGTTGTACGTGTTGTACTAGTTCAGTTCTTTCATCCTTGGAGTGAAATACGAAAGAAATAGAAATGGGGGAGGGGGGAAAGGCCTTGTTATATCCACCGAGCTTGACAGCAAGTTATGCTGATGGGAACCTCCAGAACACATTCCGGTGTCTGTCATTCTGACCTCGGTGTCATGACGAACACGGTATGAGAAAATTGACCAGTCAATGCGTCAAGTCGATCCTTATCTCTGACATCTACCGTCACAGTGGAAAACACTCCCTCTCCCAACCCAACCCAACCAGGTCGGCGGCCACGAAGGCGTAGGCCATGTCGTCAAGCTGGGGCCTGGTACAGAATCCTCCCGCCTCAAGATCGGCGACAGGGTCGGCATCAAATGGGTTTCCAGCGCTTGTACCAACTGCTGTGAGCAGCATCCTTTTTAACTAGCATCCTACTTAAGTAGCAGTCTGGAATAAATCATGGTACTGATTTACTCAGTGGCCTGCCTATCTGGTTCAGACGGCCTCTGCTTCGACCAAAAGATCTCTGGATACTATACACCCGGCACCTTCCAGCAGTATGCCCTGGGCCCAGCAAATTACGTCACCCCCATCCCCGACGGTCTATCCTCCGCTGACGCCGCACCAATGCTCTGCGCCGGCGTCACCGTCTACGCCGCTCTCAAACGCAGCAAGGCCCAGCCAGGGGACTGGGTGGTCATCTTGGGCGCAGGCGGCGGGTTGGGCCATCTCGCATGCCAGCTGGCCAGCCGAGGCATGGGGTTCCGGGTCATCGGGATCGATCACGGCGGTAAGGAGGAGCTGGTCAGGGCGTCGGGCGCAGAGCATTTCGTCGATGTGACCAAGTTCGCCTCCTCTAAGGACAGTGACATTGCAAGCCACGTCAAGTCGCTGACGAGCGGCGGGCTGGGCGCCCACGCAGTCATCGTCTGCACAGCCGCCAACTCCGCATACGCGCAGTCTGTGAGATTCCTCCGGTTCAACGGGACAGTGGTCTGCGTCGGCATCCCAGAGGGCGACCTCCTGCCCATCGCGAGCGCTGCACCGGGACCCATCGTCTCGGGACAGTATACCATCACCGGCTCCGCCGTGGGGAATCGCAAGGACGCCCTCGAGACGATGGAGTATGCTGCGAGGGGCATCCTCAAGGCGCACTATCAAATCGAGAAGATGGAAAATCTGACCAGTGTTTTTGAGAGAATGAACAGGGGGGAGTTGCAGGGGAGGGTTGTGCTGGATTTGTCGGACGATTGATTCTGTGGTATATTATAGTCCTGTCGATGTAAATGGATTTACTGTACGTACCTATGTCAACTGTCACTGATCATCGTGATAATGAATGCACAACTTGTATTATCCAATTTATCGGCCAACCTTAAGAGTAGTACTACTAACAGTCCTACTCTCTTATCGCTCCTCCAATTATATATTTTTGTTAAGGGACATTTTCTTCGTGATTAGGCATAATAAAGGGATAAATCCATTCTACTTTATTCCTTTATCCCCTTCCCATGATAGGTAGAATAGCAATCACTTCAGATTTTCATTATTAATAGCTTATTACTTACTTTATACCATCAAGGTATTATAGAGGCAATATTATAGTCAAATTAAAGGGGGACTTGCTTCAATTCATTGTAGTGGCAACCAGATATCAACAGGGGAAATTGATCTGATCATAAGGAGCTCATCTTCGCTCCAACCATATGGACTACTAGACGGTGCGAGCTCATCGCTGGGGTATTGTCCAATTACTAAGACACGGTATCATAATTGAAACAGACCTGACCAGCTCCCTCCTATAGACTGTCATGACAATATGAATTGCGTTATCTTGTCCTTCCTTCTTCCAATCACTGATATTTTTTTTCCGAGTCCAATGGACCAAGGTCATGAGCAACCAACTGACTGGACTGGCGCTTATCTTGCATGCAGTCCATGCCTACAGTCCATCCTTTTAATTAATAAAGCCTTGGGTAGATACAAATACTAGAGTCTCTGACTAATCCCGTGACTGGCCCAATATGCAGGTGGAAAGTATAATATTTAATCTCGGTGATTATTTTCTACAACTCCGTCTACATCATACCCAATCAGCACCTACCTAGTAGTTCTAGGAACCAACAACTAACGATGGATTAATCAATCACTCAACCAGTCAATAAATTCATCCAACAATGAATACCTGTCTGGTTCTTTCCCCCGCAGTTTGGGTCGACGACTCGACGGGCGATAGATTGGTTGGATGGTAAGCTCTGGGTTTGAATCCCTCTGGCGCTTATTGATTGGAAATGCACATCACCGTTGTCAACATACAGTTGTGTAGTACAGTACACATCATTTTTCTCTTTCTTTCTTGGATTCTGATATGCATGTATGCACGTATGTGATTGTGCATCTGAATTCTTTTAGCTTGGACTCTTATCTACCGACTGGAGAACTAACTGTTGGTTTACTCAGACAACACTAGGTTCCTGATTCCTTCCGTGTGCAATTGCTGTAGGAGCGTCTATCTTGATCCACAACCTGCAACTACCAACTACTCGAGATTTGTCACCTCGTCCAGGCCGACCTGAACTCTTCTGGGCAAAAGTTGTTGGGAGAGGATCACCAAAAGAATTTCTGCGATAGCCGCTGACTTCCACTCCAAATGACCTCCTGCCAAACCACTAACGCCAAGAGAAGCCATTATTTCTTCATACCAGGCCTGAAGAATGATTGTCCAGGTGTGTAATACTGTACGGAGCATTGTTCTCACAGGCGACAAGGATTGTTCCGGTTAGTCGCTCCCAAGACCAAACAGGCGGGACACCAGCCAGGATCTGTGCAGCTTCTCCACGAGCTTGTGCCATGAACTGTCATGCCCACTCATGAGCAGCTACCCTGGTAAGTACCCGGCAACAATGGTGATAAAACTACAATAATGATGATGAGTCAGGCAGGGTTGGAGGTGATATCCGACGGCACAGGAGGCGTCTTCCTGGCGACTCGACCATTCTTCTGAGGCTGAAGAGGAGCAGCAGACAATCCTTACGCGAACGCCTTCTCCATCGATCGATCAGCTTCAGGCACTCTCCAAGTCTGCCTTCCCTGACCTTCGGGTTCGGGGTTTGTTGGTAGCACCCTGCTGGCTAACACCGGGCTGCAGATGACAGAGTCCTGTTCAGAGAAAATCTTGAATCCCAAACCCACCACTCCCCACCCAACAAAGGATCTGGCGGCGGTTAAGAAGAGGCTTTTCATTATGATAGAGATGGACAGGAGGGTGATTCCATCCTGGATGGAAAGGCTCCCACGGCGCCGCCAGGCCCAGCTGGGCACTCGCCAGCGGCGCAGACGTCGACAATTCGATGTCAACGTCTGGGTGCACATTCCACTACTTAATTAACATGATGGGGCGGTGTTCTGTTCTGCGTGCGCCATGGCGGTCCCACCGTTCAGTCGGCTTCCATCGCCAACCGTCAGCTAGTTAGTTCGGATTCCCCCATGCCTAAGACCGACCCACAGAGTCAGCTAACTGATAGCTATTCAGCACCAGCCGACCTAGCTTGCAGGGGTTTTACCGCTTTTTAAGCATGCGCGTTTAGCCAAAGCCCGTGCACTGGATCTGTCAGCGTCGGCGAACTAATAACTACCGGGCTATTAAGGAACCGGCTTGTCATGGGACTCGTGGCTGTACGGAGTATATCATCCATTTCCAGCGTTGGAGACTTGGACTCCACTAACGACTGCTAACACTGGTGACTTGCGCCTCGCTTCGTCCTGCAGTACGGAGTACCAGACAGACACTCTCAGAGATGATACAGTAACAGTAGTTCGACCAGCGGGCACTCTGCAAGATGAACCCCGTCTTCAGTAATAATATGTCAAAAAACTCACACAAAGAGGAAACAGTTAGCCGCCTACTGTCCCTTCGAAGCTTGTCCAACACTCAGGTAGATTACAGATGAAAGAAAAAAGTCAGCACCAACATCGTCAGCTGTATGACTGTCTCTGTCTGGTCTTTAGACCTGCGCCGCGAAGATGGAAATCGACATCTCTCATCCAGTCCCTCTACATCACCGGACTCACTGTCTGCCTTGGATAAGACGCCGCGGCGCATCGTTCCATCTTTTCGAAAGAAATGAGGATTTCACCTCCCTTTCATTACCCTCCAGACAAGATCTGGCCCGTTACCAAGATGTTGTCTAGTGGACCATCGATCACTCTAATTGGTTGCGCGTCTGACGGTTGATATGGATACATGGCGGCTCCGGACGGCGTCCCATCCCCTGATCCCTTTGTTTAATTTTTAAAGTTACCCTGTTCTTTGGTTCCCCGATCCCCCCGTCTTTCTGACTCCCTCACTCCTCTGCACTACGACTACCGGTGCCATGATTTTCTGTATCCGGGTTGCTTCTTGTCATTCCCCTAAGCGCCGCCTGTCTGGTGCCGCATTGTGGCTCATTGGATATTCTGGCTCGGGGGCGCCATGGTTACCCTTCTAGATGTTGTGTCTGCCAGTGCCACATGTGCAGTCATCCATAATTTCTGCGGCGAAGCTTGGTGCGGCTGTTGAACGGCGTCTTCTCCTCCGTCTTTCTTTCTGCTTATGTGATGGAGGAGTCACTATTGCTGTGCCGACGTTGGTTCAATGGATCCAAGGTGCCCACCGTCATCCGTGGTTCGGAAGAAACTCTATATATATTCCCCTTGGACCGTCTCCAGAGCCGCAACTGACAGCACACTTTGACCATTCATCTTCGGTGCTTATGTCTCCTCCTACGAAACAGCTCGGGAAGCTCTCCATTGGCGAGAATATGCCAACCACCCGTTCCCAGGCTCGGAGAGCCCAGGACGCGGAGGCCCCTCGTCACGATGAGGATGACACCGACGATGTCTCTGATGATGCCCCGGGAAATGAGAGCGACGAGACTGAAGAAGAAGAGGAGGAGGAGGAGGAAGACAACCAACCGCTTGCACGTATGGTCCGGGCGAGGTCCAAGATCGTCTATGATCTCGAGAGCCTGGAAATGGAGTCGAGGGCTCGTGCGCTCGCCGGGCTGACTGGACAATTCGACGTGATATACTGCCGTGAGACACCGGGTGTATATGAATTCCAGCTGGCAGAACGACCACTGGTTCGAATCCGCGCCGGGGCGCCTGAATGCACCTGCTCCGAGTTTGAGAATCGGCCGGACATTGCTTGTCGACACATCTTTGTAAGTACCTCTCTTTTGACTCCTTTCATATGTGGGGCGCTCATAGATTTTTTGGGATAGTGGCTTGTGGATCAGCTGTACGACAGCATCTCCCCCCGAACCCCTCCTCCTGGTGTGCCCCTATCCAGTGGCGGATTCTCTCCCAAACTGCCCCGCCTTGATGAGCTCCTCCACGATCGATTGGAAGCAGTGGCGGAACACTTGGACTGGCAGTATGTTCCGGGCACCGCGTCCCCGTCTGGGTCCGACCCCGAGAACGGCGGGATGACCCGCCAGGACAAGGTTCGCGACATCATGTCTGCTTTCAGTGAAATCCTCCCGGAGGAGTTCCGCCGAGATCTTGTGGAAACGACGGACCAGCGACGAACTCCAGAGCAGTGCGTTGTGCAGGGTGACTTCGAAGCTACCCTGTTCCGGCTCGCGGTGCACGACGACAATGTCTATACCAGTCTCCGCAAGGCCATGCCCGCGGGCGCGTGTGCAGCCATCTACTTCGACAAGATCCAGAAGCGATCGCGGGACCTCCTTGCTCAATTCGATGTCTACCGCGACACGGGGCGACTCCCTGTGGGGGAGCGACCCCTGGACGTGAAAGAAGTTGCGCAGCGGCTGCGACAGAACGTCAACCGGATCCAGGCCAACCTATCGGTCCGAATCCCATACGGCAGCAAAGGGGCGGCGCAAGCGCTCGTGATGCTGCTTCAGGAAGTCAGCACACGCAACATCGATGCGTTTGAGGGCAACCGATGGGGTCGTGTTGCGCCTCCGGGCGAAGATGAAGATGATCGGAACCTTTACGAGCAGCTGATCGGGCAGGCCAATGAGGCTGAGGGCCTGTTCGTGTTGGATGCGCTGGAGGAGCTCCCGTCGTCCGTTTTGCGGCAGTATCTACCGCATCTCAACGAGATTCTCGGCAAGATCGAGATCAACCGGGCTCCGTCACCGTATGTGCTGAAGCTGAAGTCGTTGATCCACGATGCCGAGTCGGGTGCGACGACGTCGAGGGCCAAGAGACCTGCGACTGGGCCAGCTGGAGGCAGCCAGAAGCGGACCAAGTAGACGACTCCAACACATTTTCATGAACGTGATGGGCAAGGCGTATTACCAGCGACCCTTTTTGTTGTATGCCCATCATACCCCTAGCAGCGTTGTATGTAGTCTTTACTGCATCGACTGATATCACTCACTATCACTTCACTTCATCAGGCTGGACCATGCTTTCATTCCTTCTGTCTATAGTTATGAAATAAAATTTCAATGAATTGCATTCATTCACTCCTTACACTCCATCTACAGTTGCAGTCAGTCTCATGGCTAGATGCCATGGCCAAAAAAAGCATAGCATAGCAAAGCAAAGCAGAACAACCATATCTCCTCTCACCAGGGGTATTATTACCATTAACTGGCAGTCTGGCACCACCTTTAATTTTAAAGCATGACAATCTAAAAAAAGGAATAAAGAGACGGAAAAAGGACCCGACTTCCGACCTTCCCCGGAGTAGTGCCTGGGGCCACGACGCTAAGGGCGCCGGCGACATGACCGCGGATCCGCGAGTTTATCGCTGGCGTCAAATCAAATCAAACCAAGCGATATTCATTCATACTAATGAATAATTAATAAATACCCCATAAAGCCGTAGAAGTATTCTATTCTATACTATATATGGAGTAAAACTAATATCATTAATATTATTATTAATCAATGGAGGAAATCAGGAAAATCAGGAATATTATTGGAATGATTTACCACGCTAAGAAGTGGGGGGATGGGAATGGGAACTACCTAAAGTTCAGGGTCGAATCCGTCTAACTTACTAAATTAGGGTACCAAACTTTACGGTGGGGATATTATTACTTCATACGAAGTACTCCGTAGACGGTGGAGATACAGTAAACGTAGGACAGTCTATGGACCAGTATGGACGGAGTATACCTACCTACATACCTCAGTACGGAGTAGACAGATTGTTTGTTCCTCACTCTTCAGAGTGCTTACGGAGTACATACCTAAACAAAAATACTCACTCCGTACCTACATACCTAGGTACAGTACATACCTACTTAGTATAGTACTTACATATTTACTTCTTTTTTTAACTAAAAATTAAAAGCTAACGCAGTTGGCTAAAAAGAAAACGAACGGTCTGTTCTAGCTAGTTCTAGTTCTAGTTCTACGGGGTATGGTATATACCTAAAATAATCATAATAATGCTCTGCTCCGTACTCCGTACAGAATACTACGTAATCGTATATACTCCGTATATCCGTACTGGCCGTACGCCGATCCTGATCATCAAATCGAGCCAAGGGTGACGGTCAAGACTCAAAGTCGAGACGTTATCCATTATTATTACTACCGCGTACTCTGTTTGGCGCCATGGCCCGTGTTGCCGGCGTCCGAGCTTTTACTACGAAGTACTCCGTACTGTAAGTCCTTGCTCCTCCTCTACATACTGGACTCCGTACCTAGGTAATTAATTGGTCTTGATGATTGACCACAATCGTTTCCCTTCCTTTTTTAAATTTATGGAAAGTCAAAAAAAAATTGTCGGTCTGTCTGTCTGTCACCTTCAAGTATAGGGGATTTATCCGATTGATATAGGCGTTTACTCCGTACTATTTATTATTAGTTGGTGTAATGACTCGAGTCAAGTGGATCTCTCTCCCTTGTTCATTATTAATTAACACTCTGTACGTACTGTACATACGTACCCTAATTTACTGATCTCCTTTTTTATGATTCATTTTGGAATCGATCAATAACAATTATCACCCAGTCTATGGAACATTGTTACAGTATCTGCGGGTGCAAAATGTTAGTAATTGGTACCAGTATTGATTAGAGAGACTACTCCGTACAGAAGAAGAGAGAGAACGGGGGAAAAAAAAGAAAGAAAGACGAGAAAAGAAAGTTAAAACAGAAAAAACAAACAACAAAAAAAAAACAAAATAAGAACTGAAAATGAATTAAATGCACAGCGTATAGTTCATATTCATCATCATAATGCTGGCAATATATGTATATACAGGATATAACTCAACACAACACAGAACATTAAATAATATCTTCTGTTAATAACGCATGATTCTATTATATCAAACGTATATACCGTCCACAGTTAAGGAGATTCGTCAGTCATCGCAGCCAGACTGGCTATGTCATCACATCATGATAAAAATAAGACGTCAAGATACACGTGTGTCAAGAAATGAAATCCTCCAAGCAAAGGATATAACTGAGACATCTCGTACAAGACTGCCTAAGCAAACTTCGCCGCATTCCGCCTCTTGGCGTCTTCCAGCGCCTTTCGGAGCCGCTCTTTCTGCTCCAGATCTCCGTCCGGCGGATGCACAGATGCAGGACGTGGACCGGGCATCAAGAGCTCGCCCGGATGCACTTCAGGAGTTGGACCAGCAACAGCAGCTGGAGCAACAGGAGCAATCGCAGATGGTCGCCTCCATGGACCTGATCTCGGACCCGGCTCCTTGCCCATCGATTCCAGAAGGGAATCAATCTTGGCCGCAATCTCAGATGGTCCCCTCCTGACGCTCTCCAGCTTCGAGTCCAGTTCTTGCCGGATCTTGGCGTCCTCTTTGCTCTTCTCCTCGTCGAGTCGACGAAACACATCCACACTAGCGTTCGAATACCGAGCTTCCGCTACCGAAACACTGTAGTCCGCATCGTTCAGCGCCGAGTCCGCCGTTCCAAAACTGTCGAGCATGGATTCTGAATCCTCCCTAAGAAGCTGGACAAGCGCAGACACCGATCTCAGAAGCAGCTCAATGTCAGATTTCGAAAGACCACAGTCATCGATCATACCCCCGTCCAGCTTTTTCGTCTTCGCTGCGATATCGTCAAGAAGGCGCTGATGATGACCTAGTCCATACATAATCGCCTCATCAAACGAATCCATCAGTTTGTTTGCCCGTTCATCACGGTCCTTGGCTGCTTCCAGGATGTTAAGTTTCTCCATTCGGTCGAACTCGCCGTCCAGCTTCTTCAAAGCAGGGGAGTCGCCGAGGAAAACGAGTGGCCGTCTCTCGGCCTTCTTCCGCCGCCGTTCCCGGTCCAAGGCAATATCCAACCGCTTCTGGAAGCGGGTCTCCAACTTTGAGGAAAGCTCATTCACTGTTTTCATGGTATGGGACAGCTGATACTTCGCTGCATCTTTCCCGCCGGTCTCGTTGCTTTCAGAGCGGAGTTCATCAATGGCCCTCTGGTACAGGACTTTCAGCTCGACAATCTCCTCTTTCAGCCGTGTGTCGAGCGGATTGAATACTTTCCGAATGAAGCTATTGAGTTCTTTCCTCTCTTCGTCAAGCTGCGTCCGGGCTTCCTTCTGCCGGAATTCCTCCTCTAGCTGGTTGATGTCAGCGTAACCAATTTCCTTGTCGTTGAAAAGCGCGTCGATATGCTTCTCCGATTCTTCCTGGCGCGCAGCGCGTTCCTTGTCCAGCTTGGCACGTCGGTCCTTTGCACTCTTTTCCCAGTTGTCGATCGCATCTTCAATGTAACAGAAGTCGTTGGAGAACTTCTGCATCTCCTTCCTGATAGCAACATTTTCAGGACTCTCGGCCTGTTCGGGGAAGGGAACTGGGATCAGGGCACCCAATTCTTCGACGACGCCGCCAGATCCAACCTCTGGCCGTTTCCTGCGGTACGACACGCTTTTCTCCCGGATGACACCAAGGAATGTCTCATCATGTTCGCCTCGGACCGGAGAAGTACCAAAGGTTGCTGATCTGGGCCGAGCCTGTGGTGCGGGAGTGGATGACATTGCTCGTCCGCTTTCTGCAGATGCCTGTCGCAGAGCCGAATAAGCTTGATAAGCCGGTCGATCAACAACTAGGTTGTCTGATCCTCGTTGAGGCCCTTCTGAATATCGAAAAGGAATGTAAGCGGGCTGCGGAGGCTCGGATACCAGAGGAGGCATGGGCTGCATCGAAGGAGGTGGTACCGACGTGGACCGCGGGGTGGCGTCTGAGTTAGGAGACGGGTAAGCCCCATGAAGGCCGGCTTTTTCGTTTCCAGACAAGGGCAATCTCGCGCTTTGAGAACGACCGGTGGGGTTCGTAGCTGACCGCTGAAGGCCCTGCCGGTTTGCAGAGCTTGCTGTTGCTGCCGGACCAGATAGTATCGGCCTTCCACCAGGGCTGTAGGAGATCCCATCCGACTCGTCTAATATTTGCGAGGGGATGGTCTCAAGCTTGGCAACTTCAGGGCGCTTCTTACTCGGCTGCTCCTCAGATTCCACCGGTATCAGACCAGACTGGACCGTGGGCGAAGCACCCACAGACTTGGAGCGCGGGGGAGGTTCAATTGGAGCGCTAGTCTGGGCGTTATCTTTAGCCTGAGGCTCAATATTATATAAAACTTCACGAAGTTTTGTTTCTTTCGCCATAAACCCTGTAAATATTTTGTACCGTTCCTCGTCCGATTCAGCAACGGCTTCCTTCCGGAGCATTGTAACGTAACGGACCAAAGAAGACTTGAACCACGGGTCGAGATCTTCATACGGATCGATGACCTTTACCTGCGAGGGGGCTGTCTCTGCGGGCACTGTGGTTGCAGTGGCTGCAGTGGCTGTTAGTGCAGGAGAAGGAGTGGACTCAGTTCCCGATTCCTTTTTGACAGGTGATGCAATTTGAGGTTCGTCAGCTGTCTTTCTCTGCGTGGAAGGTTGCTCTGCCCGCATTTCTGTGCCAGAAGGAGTCTGTTCTGCCGGTGAGATGGGGCTTTGCAGATTGGTCTTACTTTGAGGTTTTGTCTCTGGCGATATGGGTTGAGTCCGAGAGTAATCCTCGGCCGACACGACGCTGTCATCTCGGTGAGCTTGTCCTGGAGAAGCGAACCCTTGCTGCTTGGTGTCGGCATTATCAATAGGAGATGGTAACCACCCAGGCTGCGCAGACTGGGGGGATGAAGTGACTACCGGCGGCGGTTGGATAGTAGTTTGGCTCGCCTTTCCCGACGGAGGTACAGCTGGTTGAGCATCAGGCGTCTTTGACGGAAAAGCAGCGGTGTCATCAACTTCTCCCGGCTCAGAAGAGAAATTCTCCCAATCAGATGGCCTCCCCCCACCCAAGGCTGACGCACTCGGTACGAAAGATGGCGACTCTGTCTTGGCCGGCAATGATGCAGTCGGTGCTTGTGGAGGTTTGGACGCTTGCTGCTGCATAGGCGGATCATAGCGGTGGGTTGGAGGGTGATTTGAGTATTGTGAGGAATACGTTTGCTGCCAGACTTGCGCGTTTTGCTGTATCTCGTTCGTATAAGCTGGTGGGATCTTAGGAGGAGGAGGGGGTGGTGCTGGCGGCGGCTGGCCATAGTTGGAATCTGTTCTCCATGGCTGACTGGACTCTGTAGAGCTTGCTGTAGACAACAGGTCGCCAGTCTGAGGCGCCGTCCATGACGGTGCGCTGGGCGCATGCGACTGTGGAGGGGGGTAATGGTTGGCTGTAGAGCTGCTAGGGCGCGGCTAGGTCAAAGTATTCGTCAGCTCCTCCGGCGTACACGAAGATCCAACTGTTCTTTCACCTACTGGCAATGGAGGTGGAGCGGGATGTCCATGGTACTGATTATACCGTACTCCCCAGGTCGTCGTATCTGGATTCGCTGCTGCTCCTGGAATATTCGAATGGGGGGAGTTTGTAGCAGTCGGCTGCCCACCTGGCATCGGCCCGTATACACCTGGATTGTATGTTGAGGATGTTGGAGGAGGAGGAGGCAGAGGCGGCGGCGGCGGTGGTGGTGGTGGAGGAGGGGCTGATGACGACGGCGGCAGACGCCATTCTGGCTGCGGAGGACCAGGGCTATGGTGATATGCACTGGAAGGATGATGAGGAGGAGGCTGTGATCCGTACATGCCTGGTTTTTCGCGAAATATTCTTCAGCATCTGTTGCGAAGGATAAGTTGGACGAGGCGATGGGCGCAAATAGTGCAGCTTGATCTGCTGACCAGTTCAACGAGATCCCCCACCTGGTTATCTTAGATTGCAGCAAGACAACCCTCTCTTGCTGGAGCTTGCAGGCTCGCGACTTGCAACAAACAGCTCTGGGTTCACAAAGTAGCAGGCGATTGAGGCTTGAGTGATGGGTTCAAGAGATCAGGCTGCGTAACACATCTCCACCCGCGTGGTTCGTATCTGCGCCACAATAGTGAGGAACTAAATCGAGAAGTTGGACCAGATTTCCGAGTCAGCGCGACTCCAACTAGGATGGTACATTAGCAAGCAGCGAAAATAGTAACCGAGAGCTCAATAATAATTCAAAGCAATGCAAGAAGGGATAACAGCTGCGCTGCTCTCCACCTGTCATGAGGAATTCCGCACAGGCCACCGGAGGCGGAGCATACTGTACAGTATTACACTATTACCACGAATTCATTTTACCTGGAGAGGCTAGTACTTAGGTACTCCAAAGTTGCTTGATCACTCCACTACTGCCAGAGCCTAGTAATAATTAGTCTTAACCTGGGACTTATTATGACCTGCAGAACCTAGCGGACACGCGTTCTTAAAGTCTCCACAGCCAGGCAAGTAACGTGACTAGTCTGTAGTAACCTGCTTCTTATAATAGATATCTAGTAACAGAGAACGACCAACAAACTAACTAACATAGAATTCTCTCATCCTTGATGCTAAACTTGGTTCGATTGGATTTAATGCCATGTGTTTCTTGAAGACAGCTAGCTGATGACTGTCACCATCTTGATAGTGCCGGCACATCCGTGGAACACTGCTCTGGAGCAACTACGGTCTCCGAATCGCAGCTGTGGAATTCCTGGATTGACTCTATTGATTGATGGGTGGTCTATAGATGCAACCTTGGTTTGGTTTGGTCCCTACAAACTTCCGGTTCTGGTTGCTCTGTGTGTACTGTATTAAAGAAACCAGGTGATTACCTATTGACAAAGAAAAGACGAATATGCCTTTTTCTTTGACAACCTACCGGTCTCCAACCACGATATACACACACTTCCCGCCTTGTAATTGGCCGTATTTCGTCGATGGATTTTCTATTTATTTTGTTGTTCACTGGTCCGAGATGAGGAGCTTACTATATTTACTGAAAATAGAAGTTGTTCTTTCATTGTTTACCTCTTATCACGATACCTTTCTTTGTAATATCAGAAATGATTACTCTCTTACACAAATTTATATCTGCAAGTCAATACCAGCGTCAAGGTATATTTATTTTCTACGGTGACTTTCAAGGTGTTGGTCTCCATACCTCGACAGATCGTGTTCATCGACTTCAAAGATATAGCAGATAGTCTAGAACTGGCAGCTTTTGTTTGAGCATCTTTGACTCATTAGTCTTTGTTTTCTTTCCTTGCCCGAACCGAGAGATGTCACAAGACAAGGACAAGAGGGAAGAGGTGTGGCGTGAACATCCACTGCCTAACATCGTCGAACCTCCACCCTATCCGGGCCGACCAGACCTGTTCGACGAGGTGGAATGGGGTCCATATCCATCTCAGGAGGACACCAAGACTGCGTATCGCTTGTGGTCGCTTCCAGATTCCGTTCTCGCGAGAGGGCTGAAAGAGATGGAGCAGCATCCCTTCCCACGTCCCGAAACCCAGGCTGACGACCAGCTCCGTGACACGCTGGACGCTTTAGCCTTGAATGTCTATGAGGATCTGATGCGCAACCACAGGATGCCGATTGCTGACGAGGATTGGGATGAGGATGCCCAGATGAAACTCGCGGAGGATGGAAAGACCAAAGAAGGCTGGTCCTACGAGGACATATTTGGACCGCAGAAGAAGGAGGATGGCCGGGAGGAGCACGCACCAGAGGGGAATGGCGACGATATCAAGATTGAGATTGACGGCCATGAGGTGTTGAAGGCGCGGTACTGGACCATAGCTCGTCTCCAAGAGGAACTTCAGAGACGAGGACTGGACGCGAAGGGAAAGGTCGGGGAACTTCGCAGACGCCTTTATGAGGATGAACGGCGAGCGTTGCAAGACGACATCAAGGCCGCTTTTCTTCTTCGCACTGACTTGTCATCCTGGGGCATTCCACGAAAGGAGGACTATATGCTGAAGATCACCCGTAATGGTCGCCTCAGGCCGCTGGACATGTATACCTGGGCCATCCTGCTAAGTCCGTATAACCCTGCTTACTGGGTCAGTCGGTCCTATCTCTTTTACCAAATGGGGTACTTTGACCTGGCTCTGGGAGACGCTTATCGCGCCCAGCTGCTTTGTGAGATTCTGTGCGACCCCTATGCTCGAAATCGGCAACCGGGCCTCTATCCGCGAGTGTGGCACAGCATTGAGCAACACGTCTTGCACATCCCTCCCGGCGACGATGGCTCGCGTGCCCCGGCGGTGGAGAAAATGCGCGATGCTAATGGCGTCAACTACTTTGTTCCTACGCTGCGAAAAGCACTCCACAATATCATCAGTCTTAGTCTCAAGGCGCTGCAATGCTGGTGTGACTACGACAACATGGAGCGGTACCTTCTCCAGAGGGTAGCCATGCCATACCGTGACAAATGGGCTTTTGAGAAGAGGAGGGCCTTAACGGAGGAGCATGTCTGGAAATGGGAAGAAAAGAGGCAGCATGGCGCCCTTTTCTACTATGAGATGCGCGCTGGAAATGTCAGCGGAAGACCGTACCCTTACAGTGCGCAAGATGTGGATCGGACAAGCCCGCCGTTTCTGGCACGGCTCAATCAGGAACTCTTTGCCAACAACCAGATGCCGTGGAAACGATGCGAGGTCAGGCCGAAAGAGGGGACAAAGAGAGAATTGGGCGTCTATGCGACCCAGGACATCCGTCGGGGAGAGGTCATCTACGCAGACGAGCCATCCATGAGAGGCCATTTGAATATCTCCAGACCCCAGGAGGTCTACGGAGCTCTGCCCACTTTGCCTCGATGTGAGAATTGCAAGTCGGAAGTCAGCAAGCCCCCGGACAGTCTCAGCGAGAATGTACGCAAAGAGATTTCCGACGGACGTCATCCCGATTTTTGTGCTTGTGTCTTCAACAAAGACAATGCAGAACCGCTCGTCTTCTGCCCGGCCACATCGTCCGATGGAGAGTCAGTAAGCAAGAGCTGTCTGGAGATCGCCCGAGAGCTGTATCATTTCCGCGTCTGTGGGAAGAATTGGAAATGGCTGCATGACGCGATGCGACCGAATTGGAATACATATCGCGCTGGTGATGAGAAACACCCAAAGTATCAGACTCACAATAACGAGGCCCACGGGACTGTCCTGGGCTTGCTTCTCAGAGAAGTATTTGACGTGACCCTCCTGCGACGAGAGAGGACCGGGAATCCCCACTTGCTGGCTCATGAGATCGACGAGCTCCTCCCCCTCCAGGGGGAGGAGCAGTGGGAAGGGAACAGATTTCCTTTCACCTTGGCGGCGAATATCAAGGTGCCATTTGACATCCTGCTTCAATTGGGAGTCAATATCTTCCGTGATCTTACTTTCGACACGTGGGTCATCCAAATGGTCTTGAGAAAACTGCTGTTGAGCGTAGTCCCCTGGGACAAAAATCGCCGCCAGGATGGCGACACGATGGAAGGGGAAGGTGACAAATACCCTGGATCCGCACAGGAACAGATGAAAAGGATAAAAGACGGAGACATGTTGGAGAAGCACGACCCATCATTCCACACCCTCTACCTCTTTCCCGGGTTGGCCCTGTTCAACCACAGTTGTCGGCCTCGTAATAATGCCGAGTGGGCATTTGATAACGTCGTCCCCAACAGGGTCGTGGTATGGGCCGACCAGAGCATCTCTAAAGATGACGAAATTACCATCAGCTACCGACAAGAACAACTGACCCATCACGATGCCCTTCGGTTGCTAGGTCAGAAGTGTGAATGCCCATACTGTCAGCGAGAATCCAGTCCTGCTCTCGGCCCAGGCACGGACGATGATGATGATGACTATGGGCCCTCGACGCCGGAAGACCCGAAAGAGTCGGACTCAGGCGTTCATCAACAGCAAAGACAAGGCCGCCGCAAGGCCCGTACCATGTCCACCGAGGAGATGAGGAGGTTCATCGAACAACAGAAAGCGGCGAGGCAGCCAAGGGAAAACCAAAGGCAAAGAAAGGAAAAGAGACAGGACCTGGCAACGATGATACTGCGTTCCAGGCAGAGAAAAGAAAACGAACAGAGGAGCCTGGGGAAGACGACTTCGCCATCAAGAAGAAGAGTCCATCAAGAGAAAAAAAAATGATGAATCTTGCCAGATGCTGAGCGAGCAGCGTCAGAGACAAAGGAGCACACAAAGCAGAAAAGAAATATCCCCTAAACCAGCCCATTGCCTAGACTGCGAATGGGTTCCTAGGCCTTGTTCATGATTAAGATGTCAGGCTGGATGGGAGCTTGACAATGGAAAGATATTGAGGGAAAGCCCAGAAAGTAGACCAGGCAGGAGCAGGGAAGTCCTCCATAGTTAGGGACTGCAATCAAAGAATAGCATGGAGGAAACTGTTGACAGTTAATCTGGCAATCCTTTTCTCTTTTTCTCTTCTTTTTTCTTTCTTTTCTTCTTCCCTCTTACGTTCGTAAGAGGCAGATGAAATCTAATAATTCATTTTCCTTGCCCTCTCCTTCTCTTTGATCATGAAGACCAAAGACACAACAGCAACTGTGTAATCGAGCAACTCTGATCATGTCATAAGGCGTCCCAATGAGAAAGGAAAGCAAAAGAAAAGGGAACAGCAGAAACCCTTAGGTCCCTGTGATATCATCGACGACATAAACACAGGTCAGCCTTACGACGGTGCAGAAACGGGAGACCCAATCATGACTCCTGATTCTCTCCAGTCTGAGTCTGCATTCCATCATCATCAACTTATCCGACGATGGAGTGCCCCGTAAGCTATACCAAGTTCGATTCTGTAAATAGCATCAGTCGTCGGAAATGGAGAGCTTTTTTGGCATCACGGGCAAACAATGGGTACTAAGCAGTTAGCCACCGCAGAGGATCCGGGGAAGTGAAACAGATGTTGAGGTGAGCTTGGCAATCATCACTTCGATAAAGACGCGAGAACCAGTCTGGCAGGGAAGGAAGACTGCTCATTCGCTACCTGCTGAACAACTTCATAGGAAAATTCGTTGAATTTGCTGGAATGGTGAGTGCTAATTATTTAAGATTTAATTGGTGATGGATGATAAGAGTCCCCAAGTTCAGGTACCGGTACCTCGACTTCTATGGGAAATGGCGCCTATAGGCAGGTACCGATACTTCAAAGACGATGGCTGGGTCGGAAGCCTCTGGCAACCCCGCTGGTCCTCCGTCACAAGTCAGCCTCGCTGCCTCTCAGCCAATCACCCGGGTTTCTCGGGCAGTTCGCGATCGCTGCCCGGTCTGCTCCTTCCTCCCACTGGTTCATCTGAAGGGTCTACTCTGTACAGAGTACTTCCAACCATGATACCCGCGACACAGCCATCATTGGCGGCGGTCCATGCCGCAAATAAAACTGCGTTCTGCTGAAACTTGGAACTTGGCAGAGTATGTATTTACATACAGTAGGTTTGGAATACTCCGTGCTGACCTAGGTACAGTACATAGTTAGGCAGTAAGGCACCTTTCAGAGCAACTGGATTCGCTCCTCGATCCACCTCCTTTCAGTCTAGTGATGTTCTACAAGACTACAAAACAGGTATGGAGTATTACATTGACAAAGCATTGGCTAATATTTATCCTTCTGTTCAAAGTTCAAAGTTAGGAGTGACCTGAACTCTGTACTCCGGTACCCCCCAGAAGGAATGTGAAAACCACTAGTGGGAGCCATACCAAGTATGGTTAGTCGGCCATGTGACCACAAAAGCAACGCACCTGACCATGCCTACTACGCGCCTACTGAACCTACCGACCTGACTAATAGTAAGTAGGTTGGTAGGTAGGCTCGATCAGGTACTTAAAAATGGCTCAATTCGCTTGTTTCTGCAGTCTTTTCAAAATCAGAATCTAGTTTCCTAATTAGGAATAATCAAAATGATCAAACAAAGCAAACCTACCTACCTAGGTTAGGTAGGCGTGCTCAGGTGCGTTGCTTTTGTGGTCACATGACCGACTAACCATACTTGGTATGGCTCCCACTAGTGGTTTTCACATTCCTTCTGGGGGGTACCGGAGTATAGATCGGACAGTTGTGGACTGGTGGCCTAAAGTAGTGCCTGTTACTCCGCTCCGGTGACGGGCCACTGGATCCATCTGGTCAAGCACTTGCGTCAC
This sequence comes from Rasamsonia byssochlamydoides, assembly GCF_041956645.1. Classification (NCBI taxonomy): domain Eukaryota; kingdom Fungi; phylum Ascomycota; class Eurotiomycetes; order Eurotiales; family Trichocomaceae; genus Rasamsonia; species Rasamsonia byssochlamydoides. Next base: position 82,083 of record NW_027192397.1, on the reverse strand, counting down.
TGTGTGGTCTGATGCATCGAGATGAGGTGCGCAGCAACTAACACAGCCGCATTTCTACCCACGGGTCATGGACCAATCGTGGTCTTGGCCCCCAAAAGTTGAGATGCTGCGCCTCTCTTCACTGGAATGGTAATGAGGAGCAATTATTATTATCTTTGACCTGTCACGTCCCCTCATCCGAAGTATAAGCTCATGATTTAATAACAACTACCTACTCTTCTTTTGCCCTCGTACTCTGCATAGCCTATCATCAAGCCTCGACCTCCCAGAAGCGGGCGTCCTTTTCCATGGATCTTTATTACCCACTACCAGGGCTCCACCCCAAAATAAGCCATCAGCCACCAGAGCAAGACATGATGATTGATTTTTATTATCGCAACTCATTTGTTCCTCTCGCTTGCTGACCATCCAGCTGGGAAGCAACCAGCAAGAATAAGATGGCCTTGCTATGATATAGGTACATAATGAAAAAAAAAAAGAGTGTGTGTGAGAGGATTCGGAAGGGTGCTTTGCAGAGGCTGTCCCTATTTTGGATGCGGATTAATTACCTGTAACATTGGTACTGTTTCTGTACTGACAGATCTGTGTCAGTCTCTCACGTGAAGCAGCACTGCAACTCTGGCGGCTGTCCCAGCAGCAACTGCCACACCAGCCTCCTCCGCCTTGTGCCGAGCCGCTGTCACGTCACAAACAAAACAGTACGGAACATGCCGCCAGCCTGCCAGCCACTGGCGTCGGTTCCTGCCTACCTAAGCTAAGCCAAGCTAAGACTTTTGCTCGAACTCCCTCACTAATAATAATCGCTGTTGTCCTTGCCAACACGACAGAGCGGGCACTCCAGCCTCTCGTTTCCAATCCTTCGACCTCATTGCTCTATCCAGGCGGCTCAGCCACTCCTACTCCCGCCCGATAACGGTCTGCTTCTCCTCTTCTTCGCTTTCCCCTCTTGTCTCTGCTTGTATTGTAGGTTTCGCCGTCGTGATTCCTCCGCATTACGTGTCTGGCGGTTTCGCGGCTCTGCGTCCTCAAAGACCCTTGCTACTGGGTCCTGGCAAAGTCGGCTTCTCCGCCCATTATTGTCCCTCTCGACCCAAGTCCAGCCCTCCTCCATCGCGATTCTTGATCCCACACCACAACAACCACGTTTTCCCCATCCGTTCGTGTCTAATCGCTTCTGCATTAACTAACAGCTCTTTTGTTTTCCTCCGACCCGGGAGCCGTTCCGTCGGCGAATTCGCCTTCCCTTTTTGCCCTGTTTGATTTTTCCATCCGTCTTGCCACCGCCGCTCGGTGCCCGTTCCCCGTCCTCCGCTGCCTTGGGCTTTATCCAGCCTGCTTCTCTGGCGCTTCCGCTACCGCCGAAAAAGTCTGAGGAATACACACCTATTACTCGATGGCCCGTCTCAATTAGCCTGCGGAGATTCTCGACGCCATTGCGGAAAGGAAGGCTTTGCCCGCAGGGCTGAATCGATTTACTATTTCCAGTTTTCTTGCGCCCCCGGTCTTTTTTTTTTCGCGTGACCGTCATTGTCCTCCACCATCCACTCAAAACTCAGCGACGCTGAATCCGTCAGCTTGCGCCACACTCGCTCCAGGAACACAGCGCCGCCTCACGCGTAGGTACGTAACTGTACTGCTGGATCGGCCCTCTTTATCCCACCGTCTCCACGTCAGAGGCCTTCGTAGCCTGTCGCAAGATTTCTCATGTTGGCTCTCAATCTACATCCAGTTCACTCGCACCTGCCATTATCCCCCTTTGCGATAGTTACTCCCGCTGCTGCTGCGCGTGTTGTTATCACTGACTGTACACGAACTGGGCGTCTGCTGACATGACTACCAATTTAGCATCCGGACTACTTTCACATCAATCCCGTCATATCTTCCCGGCGGGCGCAAGATACGGTGCGTTCATGTCTGGGTCAATGCAAGCCAGTAGCGATCCTGTTGCTATCTCGAATCCCCTCCCTGCAACCTCTAGCTCGATCCTCTCAGGGCCGTCGGACCAAATCTCCTTTCTAAAGACCTCCCAGCCTAAGTCAGAATCACATTTGAGCTCGATTGCCAGCGCTGGATTGCGCACCTCTCCTTCTCCTGGTATAGAGGGTCCAAGACCTTCATCGTCACCCCGCATGACGAGCACAACCACGGCCGGTCCGGTAGATCGGCCGTCGGAACAAGAAAAGGATCGGGAACAACAGCAGCAACAGAGCAGCCCCCAGGTCGCTCGGGAAGCGTTGGGAGCGGCCATCGGGGTCAGTACCGACAAGGATCAAAAGTCACAGGACCATGCGAATGCGGCCAATACCCTCAGTGAGCCGATGGACACCGTGGCCCGGTCGATTCAGATGTCATCGGATGAAATGCAAGTTGACCCTCAAAGAAGCCCCGGTCCCGTTGCAGACACCTTCGGGGCGGGTGATCATGCTACAACTTCGGGAACCTTGATCAACAGCTCAACCGTGGCAAGTCCTGGCCCGATCGAGGAGACAGCGTCCCAAGATGGTGACCGATCCCGGCACCAAAATGAGCCGCCCGAGGTATCGGAGGATGCAAACAAAGCCTTCTCTTACCCAATGCCCACCGCCAGCATGAACGATCCGCGCCGCGGCTTGAGTCTCCCCAATTCCGGGTTCCATAAGGGCAGCCCACGATCTCCCTCGACCAAGAAACATCGATGTCCCTACTGTTCGACCGAGTTCACGCGACACCACAACCTCAAGAGCCACCTTCTCACTCACAGCCAAGAGAAACCGTACGTCTGCCAGACCTGTCAATCACGATTCCGACGGCTCCATGATCTGAAACGGCATACCAAGCTGCATACTGGCGAACGACCCCACATTTGTCCCAAATGCGGTCGGAGATTTGCCCGAGGAGATGCTCTGGCTCGTCATAACAAAGGCCAAGGCGGGTGTGCTGGGCGACGAGCAAGTATGGGAAGCTACGTTGCGGAAGATGAGTATGGAGAAGTGGGGCCTGGAGGAGGCGAGGACGCCATGGATGGTCTCATGTATACCGAACCGGAGCGGATGGATGAAGAAGATGAAAGACGGCTGAACATGCCCAGTATCCGGAAGCCCAATGCACCTTCGACGGAACCTGTCCCCCGAGGCGCCTCTGGAGTCTTCCATTCCCGAGGGCCGAGCACGTATCCTCCCCTTGCTGCCACCAGACCTCCACCCAGTGGTGGTCTCTTTCCCCCGGCCACGAGCCATGGAGGCTCGAGCTCATCGACCTCTCCGATTTCCCAGACAGGGGCGATGACGTTTCCCCCGGCTGGACATCCTTCCTCAGCGAGTTTCTCGGCCCCTAATATGACCGACAGTCCTAAACCACTGTCACCAAATGCATTGGCGTCGAACCAGCTCGGTCACGGACCCGAAGGTGGTAACATCCACTTGCACCAGCAACATCGCCCTCACTCTCCCAGCTTGAACCAACAGTATTCGCAGCAGCAGCACTATAGTAGGGCGGGACCGGCACCACCATCGGCAAGCACGGCGCAAGCGCCTTTGGGTCTCCCACCTCCTCAACCGGGCGCTCCTCAGCTGCCTCCTCCACCCGGTCTGAATCCTCCCGATGCTCGTTATACGTTACACACCCAGGGGCCCGTCCAAGCACCGCCCCCTTCCACTCTGCCCGCAAAACACGCAGCGACACACAGCCATTCCAGCAGCCATGGTGCGACAGCTGCTCCCCAGACCGGAGGTGAATCTGGTCAGACGGGTCCTTTGTCGGGGTCTCAGGATCCAAATGGCACTGCGGAGCAGAGTCAGGAGGATAAGTTGTGGGCCTACATTCGAAGCGTACATGAGGAACTGCGTGTATTGCGAACTGAAGTAGTGGCGTTGAGAGCACAAATCGCCGCTACACAAAACCCGGGACAAAGCTCGACGGTTGCGCCTCCACAGCAGGCGTCGGGAGAAGGGAATAGTGGAAACGGCGGTACGCGGTGAGGGGAACAACCAGGAAATAGAAAAAAAAACAATATCCGAAAAAGGTTACGTTGATGTTGCCAACCTGATGCCGGTTTCGAATGTATTGGCGTGATGTACTTTCTTTTCTTTCTTTTCTTTTTTTTTCTTTTTCATATATACCCCCTTTTCTTATTTTACGTCGGTTTTCTGTTTTGGGTGTGGGTTGTGATCATTCTGAAATCCTCATGGGGCCCCGCTCCGTGAATGCTCTTTTGTGGTTCGATCTGTAGGAGAATCAACGGAGTTGCATGACGTTTCTAATGAGAAGAGAAGATGAGATTCTTTCTACATAACAGGACGACCCGACCTGTGTTTGCCCCAGAGCATCTCAGCGGTGCCTGCTGCTGATGACGATAGGGTTCTTGGGTGCAAGGCATTCTTTCTGTGTATTACTCGCTTTCTCTTTTGACCTGGAGACTATTCGTCTGGTCAACATGCATGTCAGTGTTTCGTTCGGCTGGGCGTTTGCTTTGCCTGTTTCTGTTTTTCTCCCCATCTTTCATTCTTCTTAAGGCTGGGTGTGACCTGTCTTTCTAGCTCCTTTTGGGTTCAAAAAGGAGGCGGCGTGGTGTACGGAGTGTAAAATTAACCAAAATTCTTTTCCTCTTCTTTTTTCCCCCTCAATGATTTCTGGTTATTTGCTATGGTTACGGTTTTATCTTGATCTTGCGGTGCTTTCCCACTTGTATCTTCTTTTATTTTTCCTCTAACGGACGGGCGAGGTGGGATTCAGGGAATTGGTTAATTTAGCTGGGCAAGGAGCAAGAAGATGGGCCTTTTTTCTGTTTTTTCTTTTCTTTTCCTTTTTTTTTATTCTTTTTGCCTTCTTTGCTTTGGGTTCCCTACTGTATGTATGGATGATGGATGTCTTTGTTTTATGCCTTTCTCCTCTTTGAAGTGAGTTGAATGAAATTGTACGCAATGATCAAGAATAAATAAGGTGTTTACCTACCTATGCACATGCCAGTTCTGACTAAATCTCTAATCACCTCTTCCTTTCGAACCTCATATGCTGGCCAATTTATATTAATATGATGAAGCGAGCAACACTAAATGATTTAAGCTTCCAAGCTCCTGCGGAGCTACAGTGAGACGATCCGCGTCTCACATCCCATGCGGACATGATTATTTATTTGCTGCGCTTTCTCTCCCACTCCACAAACTCCAAGAAACCAACAAACTCGCGGTCTCTCACGAGCATCAGATAGCTAGGCCTGTTCTTGACTTTCTTTGGTTTCACCCTTCGCGTCCGACAGAGACGGTCAATTAATTAGCATGATGCCATCCCTCATCCGACTTACTCCCCTCCCATTCTCCTCCCTTCCCCCACATCCTTCCTTGAATGATCGTTCTTCCACCTCCCGCCCGTCTCTGGAGACATTCCTCCACTCTGCACTCACCGAGGCTCTGACCCTCGTGTCAACCACCATCCCACAGACGTTCAAGACCGACAAGAAACTACGATCCTCCTCCCCATCCGCGGCCAAGGTGCAGCTCTCGACTCTCGCCATTGACAATGAGTTCTGGGTCTGTCGGCGGAGTGTGCACGTCGATGCCGCGGAGGAGGGTACGGCGACGTGGGAGGAGTTCGAGAAGGGACTGAGGGAGAACCATTCCGAGAACGAGATGGCTTACACGCCAAGCGTGACGGCGGTGGAGCATCTGCTGGAGTGGCCGATACAGGCGGAGCTGGAAGGTGGCTGGAGGAATGTCAACATTCACGGTGAGTCCAGAAGTCCCGTCATCCATAATTAGTATCATGTTCCAATAATTATAGCCTCGATACACGAGAGTTATTTTTAGAGAAAACATCACATCTAATCTAATCGATAACAGTCAACCTCATCACACATACGTTCCATCCCAGCGCCCTTATCTCCCCACGCACTTTCATCTCCCTCGTCATTTCCGCTCTCCTTCCGGGCACAACATCCTCGCAAAAAGGTTTCCTCACCGTCCAAATTCCCCTCACGCACGACCCCTCCACCCAGGCATCCGACTCTCCGCTGCCGGACTCTCTCCGCGAGCAGATCCGATCGACAACGCCGAAAAGTACCATCTTTGCCTCGTACGCCAGCGTCGAACGGGTCGTGTCGTTACCACCGGGAGATGCTCCTTCACCCGCCACTAACAACAACAGCCACAGCAGTAAGAGCCATGATGACCGTAGCAGGAGGCGCATCGAGTGGATCATGGCCACAACATCCGATGCAGGCGGGTTGATCCCGCAGTGGGTGCAGCGGAGCTGGACGATGGGCGGAGTGCCCAAGGCGGTGGTGGCGGATGTGGGGTTGTTTCTTGGCTGGACCGCCCGGCAGAGGAAGAAGCAATGATGCGATTCCCATGGTGCGATTTGGCTTCGCGTTTTCTTTTGCTTGTTGTTGATGTATACCCTAGTCGAATAGATATACCTACGGTAACAATTATATACAGAACATCCGAAGCGGACGCTGCCTGGTCCGTAGCAAGATCCTCTCTATCTATCTATATTCTGTAGAGTAGCACAATGTGCTGCTGTCATAGCCACGATGTCTTCAGACGAACTGAAACAGCACAGTGACTGTGGTGTTGTCTCAGCAAGCTATCAACGACGCTGGTGGCTTATAGGATTGGCAATCCTCTATCCCCCATATGGTGGGAACCGAGACCTATCAGTCGGATATAGACTCCAATAGCGGGCGAGTCCCGAGGGAGTGTTGAATCTCTGCACAGCCCTGCTGAAGGTGTAGTCTGTAGACCCTTCTCTACCCGCCAGGTCGGAATGGGCAGCACACGTAATGCACCAAGGTCCATTCCTTCCGATGGCCTCTTTCGTCCTGATTCAGTCGATCATCACAAGTCAGACATGTCGTCCTGACTCGCAATACTGGTCTCTCTTTATTTCTCTCCACGTCCATGAAAGCGTGATCACACGCAGCGGACGCCGGGGCCCACGCTGCCCGTGTCAAATATCTCGATGAGCCCAGCACCCAAAGCTTCCTCCAAGATCCACCGGAAACTCATCCCATACAGCTCCTTCCACTTCTTGGTCCGTCCCGGAAGCACGCCGCTCGACTCCCCTCGCGCCCTCTTGGCCAGGTCGAAGCTCCGGTCCGTTTCCACCGCCCCGTCCCACCGGTCGCGGAGGAGAGACAACGGCGCTTCGTGATATTTGGACTTCTTCAGAAGGGACAGCAGATGCGAACGGCCGGCGCCCAGCAAACGGAGGTACGGTCCTGTATTGGGAAGGGACAGGAACAGGGTGGCCGCCCGGGACTGGGGAGAATCACGGCCTCCGGAGCTCGACTCGGGCCCCTGCTGATGGTCATTTCCGCCATCATTACTCCGGCTGGCGGCGGCTGCTCCCAGAGACGGAGGTACAGCGGGGAGCGACGCCACGTTCAAGGAGCCTTTTGTCAGGGACGATGCCGATACGAGAAAACCCGCACGTACCAAGGCCATCGACTCTTCTGGCGAGAACGTGGTCGCAGGCATTGCTGATGAATTTCCCATTTGGTCCAGTGTGTGCAGAAACCGGTCTGTCCAATCACCATGTCAACCGGAGAGGTGTACGGAGTGGAAGCAAAATATTGCTTACCCTTGAGCGACTGATCCAGATCACTCTTCTGCACCAATTCTTGCAAGTCTTCTGCCAAGACTAGGCAGTCTCCCAACCCCGCCGCATCGTTACCTCTACCCGGCACAATTAGGCGCCGGAGACGACCGGCGCGTACCAGGTCGACAATCTCTCGCTCGACCTGGGTGGGCGCCTGCAGCAACGTGTGGACGTGAGCGACGGAGACCAAGGGGGGCAGGGACCGTCGCAGGTTAAGGACCTGGGCGATACGGGTGCTGTTCATGCCCGCGCGCGCCGGCAGGTCCTCGAACATCGAGTCCTTGATATGGCGTATCGCCTGGACGACATCCTGGACGCCGGCGGTCCCTGCGATGTGTCGCGACGCCCCGAGATCCGGCAGCGGATTAGTGTCGCCATCGACACCGTCTAACGGGAACTTCCCCGCATCCTGGCCTCCTCGTGCGGATGGCTTGGAGCGCGCATGGGTCACAAATGGCGACGGGCGAGGGCGTGACGCGGTGCTTTTTCTCTTCTTGATGCCGGAGACGGGAGCGGACGTGATGCGGAGGGGCATGAGTCGACAACCTACATGCAGACTAATACACAAGAGGATTGTCAAGATATTCTCACTGCCCCAGATTAGTGTATGATTGCTGTATTTTATTTTTTTTCTTTGTCTGGTGGCAAGTTGCTACGGTAGTCAGGGCGTTACATCCACATCAGGGATGTCCCTGTTAGTCAGCTGCCAGTCACGTGGCTGGATCGGGGAAGATCGGGTGGTTCCCTGGAACACTGCTCCCAGGTTGCATCGTGAAAGTTAATTCAAGCTGAAAACTGGGAAACATCATTGAACAGTCAATATACATCTATCCAGGGACACGGACGCTAATGCCTGCTCTAGGCACCAGCCTTTATGTTCAATGCCCACGTTGCCAGGGTTGACGCATCTGATTCCTGTCCCTAACTACATCCAGCTTACCGACATTTACTTAACGGGAGTCCACGGACAGCTTGAACAGGGTTTCCACCAATGATAACTATAGAAACAGTGAGGACGCGCTGGGGGCGACGCATTGATGGATATTATCTCCGTTGGATGGAGGCCCGATCGGGCATTCGCCATGGTCGGCGCGGGACCAGATCCTGGATAGAAGCTGACATCACGGCCCTCATCGCAGGCCACACAATCAAATAAAGCATTGCGAGCCTGCACTGGCCAGACCACCTAGTCACGATTGTTTCTTAGCTGCCCAAAAGAGAATATTTACAGAGTACAAAAGAGCTTGGCTTGACCCGCTTTGTTGTTGCTTTACCCACTCTGTTTTTTTTTTAATTTTTTTCACATGACGTAGTTACGAGAATTGACAACGTTGCTCCACCGCCATGCCCATCACTGACAGTGCAAGATCATCCCATCGAATTCCCCTCTATCCTCACCTCGATTAGTCCTCTCCCGTCACCATCAGCCATTCCTGCCCGTCTCGACTGCAGACCGTCGGGCAGTGAGACCTCATCTGGAGGCATCTGCCTGTCTGTTTATACCCCGCTCTCTATTGACAGACGGAGACACCTCCGATCTGTTACACGACTTGGTAATAATCAAGTCAAGCGCCATCTGACCCACCATGACCATCTTTATCGCATCCCTGTATGTCGTCTTGTCCCTAAACTAGCCAACTTCCTAGCCCAGTCTCCGTGCTGGTGACGATCAACTGACGGCGACAGATTTCTCCCCTATACAGTCAACTTCCACTTCGACAAATCTCCCGGTGACCGATCATCGCTCAATGGCAGTCCCAAGTCGAGATTCGGCAGCCGGCCATCCACCCCCGTGCGCAGTCCCGCTGCGAGTCTGTTTTCGAGGCGGGAGTATGAGCCGAACAAGAAGGGAATGACGCCCGGGACGGAGCTGGAACGCATCTTCACCCGGCACATCTCCAGATTCGACAAGCAGGATGGATATCCTTTGATGTCCCCCACCACAGAGCTCCATGACATGGCTCAGACTGAGGCTCAATCTCCGGTCTGGGGCGCGACCTCCACCTTCAACCAACCCCGCCCTCCGGCCATCACGCTGCCCTCGCCGTCAATCCTCAAGCACGAAGAACCCGTCGTGCACCAGGCGCCCAAGCTCGGAGCGAAGCCGCTGACGGGGATCGAGGCCGTCAAGGCCCAGGAACGGCAGCGGATGGGTCACCAGCGGACCATCTCCTTCTCCCGCGCCGACTGGACGATCGTGCCGGCGGAGCAGGGCAACGGTGGCCTCCGAAACGCGGTGCGCTCGGCGTCCGAGTCTGGAACGCTGGAGGACGTTATGTGGGTGGGCACGCTGGGCATGCCGACCGATGCGTTGGCCGAGCACACCAAGGAAACGATCGCGGAGACGCTCGAGGATGAACACGACTCGCTGACCGTCTACGTGCGAGATGTCGACTTTGACGGCCACTATTCGCACTTCTGCAAGACCATCCTGTGGCCAGTCTTCCACTATCAGATCCCCGACAACCCCAAGAGCAAGGCGTATGAGGACCACTCGTGGATCTACTATGTCAAGGTCAACGAGGCCTTTGCGCAGCGGATCGCTAGGAACTGGCGGCGCGGCGATGCCGTCTGGATCCACGACTATCACCTGCTGCTTGTGCCGGCCATGCTGCGGAAGATGCTGCCCGATGCGCAGATCGGCTTCTTCCTTCATGTGGCTTTTCCCTCGTCGGAGGTCTTCCGCTGTCTGGCACCCCGCAAGGAGCTGTTGGAGGGCATATTGGGTGCCGACCTGGTCGGGTTCCAGACCGACGAGTACTGCCGTCATTTCCTGCAGACGTGCAGTCGCATCCTCTGCGTGGAGGCGCAGAACGAGGGTGTGCAGCTGGAAGACCGCTTCGTCAACGTGGGGAAGTTCCCCATCGGCATCGATCCCAAGTCCTGGGATAAGCGACGGCAGAGTCCAGATGTCGATCACTGGATTAAGTTGATCGCGGAGAGGTACGAGGGGAAGCGCCTGATTGTGTCGCGGGACAAGCTCGACTCGATTCGGGGGGTGCGCCAGAAACTGCTGAGCTATGAACTCTTCCTCAATACGTATCCAGAATGGCGCGACAAGGTAGGTAGCGGTTAGAAATTCGCTCTTTTTGTCAGCTGTCAACTGACAGGCTACAGGTCGTCCTCATCCAAGTTGCGTCTTCCACCACCGAGCAGATTGAGCTGGAGACCACAGTTTCCGACATCGCCACCCGCATCAATTCGACCCACTCGACGTTGGCTCACCAGCCTCTTGTCTTCCTCAAGAAGGACCTCACCTTTGCCCAGTACCTTGCACTCATCACGGTTGCCGATGCTCTGATGGTGACCAGTCTCCGCGAAGGGATGAACCTTACCAGTCACGAGTTCGTCTACTGCCAGGATGGAAAGCACGGACCCAAGGCGCATGGCTCTCTCATTCTCAGCGAGTTCACGGGGAGTGCATCGCTGTTTGATGGTCACGCCCTGCTGGTCAACCCCTGGGATTATCGTCAATGCGCGGAAGCTATCCACACCGCACTGTCCATGAGCGCTGCCGAACGGGAAGAGGTGTGGCATAAGCTGTATGACGCCGTGTTGCAGAACTCCACGATCAACTGGGTCAAGTCCTTCCGCGAGTCGCTGTCCAAGGTCTGGAACGAACACTCATCGCGCGAGACGATGGCGGTGCCACGGCTGTCCGTATCGCGGTTGGAAGAGAGCTACCGCAAGTCGCACCGCCGGCTTTTCATTCTGGATTACGAAGGGACTCTAGCGTCGTGGGGGTCTCCGACCAGCATCATTCTGACTACGCCGCAGCGGGCTCTCACCACGCTGACCGACCTCACCGAGGATCCCAAGAACATTGTCTACGTGATGAGCTCGAGAATGCCGGAGGAGATGGAACGGCTTTTCCGTCGGGTTCCGGGACTGGGACTTATCGCAGAAAACGGCTGCTTTGTGCGCGAGCCGCAGAAGGAGAGCTGGATCAAGCTGAACCAGGAGAGCCATACGAAGGTGTGGAAGTCCGGCGCGATGGGAATCCTCAACTACTTCCGCGAGCGGACGGAGGGCAGCTGGATCGAGGAGCGGCACTGCTCGCTCGTCTTTCATTATGCCTCGGCCGAGGACCAGTTGACGGCCGCTCGCCAGGCGTCGGAGTGTGCGGACCATATCAACGACGCGTGTGCGAACCAGCGCGTGCACGCGACGCCGATTGACGGGGCGCTGGTCGTGCAGACGTCGGATACGAACAAGGCCACCGCGGCGGAGCTGGTATGGCGGTACACGATCGAGAGAAGCAAGACGGAAGACGATGATGGCCGACCAGATTTTCTCCTCGTCATCGGAGACAATCGTGAGGATGAAGTGGTCTTCCGCTGGGCCAACAAGCTAGGCGAAGCCAAGGCGGTCGAGAACGTCACGACGGTGACGCTGGGGTCGAGAAGCACGGAAGCGAAGGCCACGTTGACGCAGGGAGTGACTGGTGAGTATATCGTTTCCATCAGCTCTATACCTAGGTACTGACTGACTTGATTAGGTGTGCTATCTTGTTTGCAGAAATTGGCTGCATCTGCGTAGCCAGGTTGCCAGCCAGCACCAGCACCTTTTATACGGGACGATTCCTTTCTCCTTTCTCCTTGGTCTTGTCATTTACTGTAGGATTTGCTAATGTGTTTTATCTTATTTTAAAACACTCCCTTTGTTGGTTTGACAGTGGCATCATGATCCTCTACCAAAATCATAAAACATATATACACCGGCCCTTCCTTTCAATGTTGCACTGCATTGCATTGCATTGCACTGCACTGGGTGGGTTTTCATGAGCATGCATGAGATATATGACGATATGTACCTACACGGGGTAAATGAAAAATGACAGCTATTTATTTAAATAAATATTGTAACAGCGACCGGCATTCTGTGGTATGAATCTATCTGTTTGTTTGAGCTAATCCTGACCTGACCAATTGATCAAGTGAGATTTATTATTTGTATGCTGACTGACTTCTGATGTGCTATGACTAAGGTTCTCTGTAGATTTTAGATTGATGTGATAATGGTAAACTGACTAGGTAAGTAAATAATAATAATATCCTATTTAAGTGGGAGTGTCTTCAATAAATATACCTGGCATTAGCTAGTTAAACTTCAGTTCTTAGTCACCAGCCAGCCAGCCGCGGGCGCGGGAATCACATGCCGAGGTTCATTGAACTGTCTGGAGATATTGGTGATTACTTATCATCCATTCATCGAATGAACCGTACCTTATTAATTAATTCAATTAACTGATTAACTCCAATGTGATTACATCTACTGTACTATCTATCTACCTAAGTACCTAAGTACCTACCTAGGTAGGTACCTGTTAAACTCCCGTCATTATTGGCATCTTTCCATCCATCCTGGTTAGTCTTCATCAATCAGGAACAGAACGAAGCATGCTGATGTTATTTTATACACCAGAGATTACATAACGACAACAACAACCTCCTAACAGCGAATATAAAAACGGATACGATACAAGGATACTAGATATACATAGACAAAACCACCTCTGTAAAGAAAGGGAAAGAAAAGGCACAGAAAAAGAAGGAAAGAAACGGGGGACTATCTTCAAAAATGGCACCCCCTCCCCACACGCAAGAATTCGAAGATGCCATCGCCGTCACGCCCCTGTCCTCGCACACCTATTCTGCAAATCTGAGTCCGCAGTGGTGTATTGGGAGTGGTATGTACACCTACACTTGCAGTCATGTCATGATTATGAAGATATAACCTAACCTAATATCATTGGTGACTGGACAATTGCTGATGAATTGATTCTAGTCCCCCATGGCGGCTACACAACAGCCATCCTGCACCGTCTGGCAACGACACATTTCAAGCACACGCATCCGACGCGCCATCATTCCGATCCCATGCCTATCAGCATGCAGCTGAGCTTTCTCCGGCGGACGGCCGCGGGACCAGCGCTGTTGACGGTGCAGGATGCGAAGTTGGGCGCGAGGACGTCGACGATTCATGTTGAGCTGTCGCAGGAGGAGGATCTACCCTCGTCGACGACTTCACCTCCTAGTGAAGGAAAGAAGAAATCCGTCAAAGTAGTCGGGTACATCACCGTCTCAGATCCCGCATCTGAAGTCGGCGTCTCTGCGCCGTCTGACTGGAGGGTGTATCCTCCTCCGCCGAGTTCGCGCCCTCCGGAGTTTGTCACTGGTGATGACAACCGTCTTGTGCCAGCTAGTCCCTGGGTGCGGATCAGCCAGCAGTATTCGAACTTCCGTCTTGCAACGAATCATACCGAGGTTTTTGGACCAGCTGATCCTCATGCTGGGCAAAGACGACGAGGCATCACCGACCAATGGGCACGATTTCGCCCATTAGGCGAAAAAGGCGGCCAAGGGCGATGGACAGACGAGGCGGTGGCATACCTAATCGATCTCTACCCCATGGCGCTGGAGGCGCTTGAAACATCCTCCTCAAGCTCCCCTTCTTCAAAAACAGCCGGAGGAGAAGTCGAGAAGGAGGAGTCGAACCCCGGACCATTCTGGTTCCCCACCGTCACCCTCAACATCGACTTCAAAAAACGCCTTCCGCCCACCGGCGTCGAGTGGCTCTACAGCCGGGTCACGACCAAGAGCGTCCGCAACGGCCGGACGGATTTCGATGTTGTCGTGCTCGATGAGAAGGGTGAGGTTGTGGCGTTGGCGACGCAGGTGGGCTTGGTGGTTAGTGCGATGAGGAATTTGAGTGGGAGGGCGCTGCCGGGGAAGAATAAGAAGATTGGAGGGGGCTCAGGAGGAGGACGACGGAGTGGGAGGGAGGCGAAGATCTAGTTCAGTGCACAGCACAATGTCTGGTATATATGGATCCTACGCGTATTCCTAACTAGATTAGGTATATATAAAGATAGATCATAGAGGTTAATTAATTGAGTCGTGTCACTGGACTTGAACTTGAACCATAGCCAGTTAGTCGTGAAGACAACGTAGCAAAAGTATCTATTTGTTTATTTATTTACAACAGGGAAGAGTACCTAGGTAAGTAGTAGGTCTACGTATTCGTCCGATCATGACTCGAGGGTAAGCATGCAGTAGGTTTCTACGTGTTCGTGTGATCATATCTCGTACTGGGTATATATTATCTGGAGTGCCAGAACACTGTATGTGTCTTCTGGCATCTACTCTATTTATTGAATGTATTGAATTATAACTTCGCCTGCGGCACCTCAATCCACAACGCAGATCCCTCCGCCCGCACAGTCTGTCTCCTCGCCCCCTCCAGCTGTCCTCCTCCCTTGTCGCTTTCCTCCTCCTGTAATATCTGCGCCACTGTCCAGTACTTCCGTCCGTCTCGGGCGACACACCACGACCGGATCACCACCAGCCCCGGCACCGCCACAGGCCGCTTGTACCGCACGCTGAGCTGCGCCGTGTAGAACGTCAGCCCATTGCGGGATGAGGAGCCTAATGACGGATTGGTGGATGGCTGCATATGCAGCGCCACG